>NW_026946368.1:1067440-1130659 GCF_033847375.1 Trichoderma aggressivum f. europaeum
AAAAAAATCTTGGGTTTTTTTTTTTGGGTGGTGTGTTGGGGGGTGTTTTTTATACACCCCCCCCGGGGGGACCCCCCCCCCCCCCCCCCCCATTATCCCACATCCCAACATCCCACCCCTTCCAAGTTCCCCCCATCACCGCTTTTGTCCATGGCGCAAAGCCAAGGTGTCTGGAAAGCACGGTATTTTGGAATAGAGGACCGCCAAGTTTGGAATGCTTCCACAGCCTAGCACTTCACTAGGAGGTTAGCTGGAGAGTTTAGCATCGACGCCACATGTTTGAGCAACATGGTTGTTTTCGTTACCGCCAAACGTACTCACCGCATCGCCACGAGGCAACGCGAGATTGAGCCTTTATGCTTGTGGCGACCCAGTTCCATACTCGAAGCCTTAGTGGTGGCCTAGAGTATGGCTTAGCAAGAAAGCAAGCAGAACTTTGTGCCCGTGATGACGCGATCGCCTTTAGTAGCCAAAACTTAATACTAAAAAGTACGGCCGAAGAAGGGCGGTCATTCGCGTCTGGGCATAAAAGGACAATCTAGCAAGATTGCCATCTTCTCCGTCCGAAATTGAAGCAAGACAAAAAAAAAAAAGTCGGGCCATTACTGAGAAAAGCTGAAGCTTGCATTCGCCGAATTCATTTAGGCGAGTCAGAGGGAGGTGATGCGCCAAGTTGCAACTGTTGCATTCAAGATTCAAGTTGCTTTGCGAGGGGAGGGGTCTTGACTCATCCATTGCCACATCTGGCGCTGAGCCTCGGCACGGCGGAGTTGCTGGAAAATCTTTCTAGAAGCCCTGCTCGCGCTAGAAGCGTGCTCACTTTCGCCCTTTTTGCCCAACGACATTCCTCCAGCCCTAGTCCAGCGCATCTTGTCCCGGGAGGATTAATCTGTACGAGTATACTCGTAATATCCATAGCAGCGAATATTGGCTATGTTGTGTAATACGGAGTACGGTAAAGCCTAAAACGCAAGCGGCAAGGCGCCCGGGCCATGCTCGTTTCCCCCAAGCCATGATCTGTAGTGTAGGATGGATTGCGAAGTGTGGACAGTTACATTGCAGCAGTCCTCAGGGATGGGCAGCACGATGCCGTGCAGCAACTCAACTGCTTTGGACCTTCGAGTACCACCCTTTACCTCCAAGTGCCGAGTCCTCGTAGCCAGACATGGACAATAACATGTATGTACTAGCAGTAGGTAGTGATCTGCACAAGTATGCCCTGCCGTACTCGTAATTGGTAGGTGGTTGGAGGGTGATGTGCAGCTTCGTTGGAGCACTAGTTCGTGACCGGGCGGCGGCGGCCTCGAGCGACCTGGGCATCCGGGGAGAACAGTCGCGCCCATTCGAGAAAGGCAGACCAGCTCTTCAAGGAACATCGAGGCGGCGGGTTGTCCATCTGGGAAATTTCCCGCGTGCTCTGGAGAATTCCCCTTCATCTCTGCCGGCCTTCCGCGCCTTCAACACCCATGGACTCCATTGCCTTTGTGCCTATCGAATCGGAACGGCGGGACGCCCTTCCCATGCAATAGGAACCAACAAGCGGACGCTGGTGGTAGCATCAGTGAAAAGGCACTGTCTCATTATACGGACCAAAGGACCGAATATCGTGCGCACGTATCTCTCCGTACCCATATTAACGGGTCCAAGTCCTGCAAACAGCGGCACGCTAGGTTCCTAATTGGGCAGAAAATGCAGAGATTGGCATCGAGGAAAGCCAGAGCCTCGTCATTGGTGGTATCAGGTAGCCAATTTTCGTGTTCCCATGAAATCAGCTTCATTTCCGGCACGCCAATTGGAGCGGCTTCCAGCACCGTCTGCTGTTGGTTGACGTTGCGTCTGAAGTCAAAACCTTGGTTGTTTCTCAGTTGCTGGAGAGTAACCGTAACGATGCCTACCATGCACATGCAATGAGTGCGGCTGCTTGCGTAGGTATTTCCGCCTGCGGACGAGCGTCATTCAAAATGGAGGCGTCTGCTGAGCCTCAAATCATTTGTTTCCCCCCTGTACTCCGTAACAATACAGGAACTGTTCATCTTGGAAACAACATTGAATGCATGTGGTCCAAGTTGATTACTACCAGTATACGCGGATAATACTCGGAGGAACAAGGCCGTAAAGCAATACGCTTGTTCGTATATCTGCGACGCGTGGCGAGGGTCAGCCCTCTGCAGCCTTCCCCACTCCATATCGTCGATGTACTGTACGATGTTGAACGCTTCCTGGTAGCAGTTCGGAGGGTGGCACGGAGTAAGACCTGCTCGTACAGGTAGTATGGGTACTACTCTATATCGGCGCTTAGATTAAGAAGCGCTCAAGAAATACCATGGACGGTTGCGTGTCGTCTAATACCTATTCTGTTTGCTTGAGCAGCAAATGTTCCGTAGGTAGGTACCACGTTGTGTTCGCCGCAAGATGCCTCGGCTTGGTTAAGCGAGCTGAATGAAGGGGGGGGAAAGAGGAGGAAACAAATCTCGTCAGCGCGCTGCTCAGCCCCCAAGAGGCTGTTGCAACTTGTGTGTCACGTATCGTGGATGGCGGCCTCGTTAGCAAAGCACTCGTTCGTACTCGTGCATGTAAGTTGCCGGAAGTTTCCGCCGCTCTAGCTTGGCAGAGGAGCCTCGTCGGCCACTGCCGAAGGAAAAAGACGATGAATGGCTATCTTTAGACAATCAATCAACAAGCCATTTGGGGGCCATGTGCTACTGGAGAAGACCAAACTCCACGGCAGTGCAGCGTAGCACAGGACTAGGTACTGCACCATCTCCAACCTCCAACCTCCATGCAAATTGTCTCGCGCTTTTGCTGATGCGGCAGACAGGGCTAGCCCTGCGTTGGAGAAGCAGCAACGTTGACTGTTGGATGCTATCCCGGCTCCTGACTTGACAGGCGGATGGCACGACTGCAAGTAAACCCTGGTTTAGGGAGGCAGCACTTTTGCTGTAGCACCCACTGCTGGCACCACCTGGATTAGCATCAACGCAGCTTTTGCGTTCAATTGCTTCCCTCATGTTGTAAGAGTGCAAGTATGTGCCCAGACAAAGAGCCACAAAGCTGCGCGGGGGCGGTTTTGGGGGGGCGCGTTCCCGCCTATGTGGCAGCTCGACACCGCCAAACCCAAACCCACGATGCCGGTGCGCGCGCAACGGCCGCAGGTTGAGTGGCTTGAAAGTCGGCAGATGCAACTGACTGACGCACTCGCATGGCTGGGCTCGAACCTAGACTATATCTGAGCACACCAAAAGCAAGGGAGCTTCTGCAGATCCAAGCGCGGCGGGGAATCATTCGGTTGCCTGGCAAGCCTGGCTAGCTACCTAGCCGGAGAAGCAGAGGCAGAAGCAGCAGCAGAAGCAACAAGGCCTGTGCTGCGTATCCGCACGTCAAGAGGGGCGGATGGGGCTGGAGGAAGACAAGCAACGTCAGTGCATCGAATCGCAGAGCGACAAAGGCCTTGTCGAGTGCAGGGAACCTTGGATATTCCCTGTCAGAGGGGACGTGCAACCAATCGCTTGGCCCTGTTCATCTGCAGACAGGCACCTCATGCATAAACCTGATTGAGAAAGAGGCGGGCTTGGAAAGGAAGCTGATGCCACTAAAGAACCAGGTTCCATGGATCAAATCGATTCCCTGTCCTGCTAGCAAGCCCTACTGGTCATCAAATCCAACGTTTACATCTGAGCAGCAGATTGCGAGTTGCAATTTGATATGGATGTATACGATTATACTACTAGACATGCAAGCACGGCATCTACATACATGTACCTACATGCCACTATGGAGCTCGAGTGTCCCCTTACCAGCCCTACCAGCTTGGACGGAGGATTGCAAGCCATCAACCCTTGCTGCATACCTAGTACGCATATGCCTTTCCAAAGTACGGAGTAGAAGAGGCTAATCTGATAGGCCTATTATCCGGGTCATCATCATCCTACACGTACGAGTACGTGTGCCTATGAATGCAGACGAGACACGCACGCTCCCTGTCCGTCATTCTACATTATATTGCTCTCCTTTTCTTTTACATTGAGTCATTGTGAGATGTGATAACTGTGGGCTCTATACTATCCTCTTATATGTGACCTCTCTTTTACTCGTACCAAGAAACGTGTGCACCTAGCATTAGTTACCATGTACGGACACTTCCGGCATCCCCTACTAGGAGGTAGGCACTCAAACAGGCTTCTGGCATGTGTTGTCTTGGTATTCACAGTCCAGGGGGGAGGAAACTACATGTCCAACCTCGCATGTGATTCCAGGGAGCGCAACAAGAGCCGTTGGACAGATGAGATGAAGTGAAGATAGGATTTCTCGTGCATGGCGCTTGTTCATGGCTCGAGTAGCCACTTGCCCCAAGCGCTCGCGCTACCTGCACTTACATGTACTTGAAGAACCACAAACCACGAGGAAACGAACTACTGCCAACGTCGAGCGGCATGCAAGTGTGCGCCTTTGACATGTGCCTCAGCAGCCTCGCGCAGTTGTGGGGAACTACTACTCCGTACGAGTCCATACAATGCGAGACCGATGGATGCTTATTAGTTGATTCGCGCTATCCCGTCCGGAGTCTGCGGGATGGAAGCTCCAGGTCCTTTGGCTCCATCCCACGAGCAACCGCATGGTTTCTCATCTAAGAATAAGTAACGCTCATGTCGACTGTCACCACTCCACCCCTAATATCAGTGATCGCCCTTGGCGTACAGCATGCTTCGTACCTCTGCGAATGACAGCGCTCCGTGGGCCAGTTCGCATTGTGGAATACGAGCGTGAGATGCTTATGTCGCCGGACTCTGGCTGCGCACTCCGTGCTCCTGGGATATAAGATCTGGAGTCCGGAAACACAGAGGATCAGTAGTATTGTACGATCGCGCTTGACGCCCGCTTCGCTCTATCTATATGCCCGAATGCCTCGCGCAAGACGTTCGGCATCGCTGTTCGGCATTAAAGAATAGTTGGCCCATTGGCAGATAGTAGTACCTGTACTCACCATTGGACCAGATGTCTTGTACCTGCATCTACCATTTAGTACTTGTCCTGAAGTCACTTGAACAATGTCTGGGGCACATCGGACAACTGACAGTTCCACTCTACATGAATAATGCGAACACTTGATTACGTTTTGTCGCTGCTGATTGGGGAGCTAGCCAGACACGGCCCATGGAATCGAGCTCGACGGGCCAATGCTTAATCCGCGCCAATATCCATATCGTCATGTCATGTCCCAAGGCCCTGATGATTGATCAACCAGTCAATTTGCTTGCCTGGTACCTGACCCCTAGGTTGCGCAACGCGGACTCCTTGAAGCTTCTCTGCCGCGGGCCAGTTACTGGTCGAGAGACGTTGCCCCTCACCCCTGACTCGAACAACCTGCCGTTGATTGTCGTTGCAAGAGTCCGAGTAGGTATGAAGGCAAGAATTGACAGGGCAAAAGAACCCTTCCAGGAGGGTCAAGTCACCACCGGTGGCTCTGCAGAACCGTTGATCGAGGTGTTGTGATTTGGTCTTCTGCACCCACAGCCCGTCCCATTCGGAGTCCCGACTCTTGCGTTCGGGTCCGTCAAGTCCGTATCATCCATGGAGCTCAGCTGGCAGGGAGGCGAAGAGAAAAATCCTTCTGGATGCAAGGCGTACCGGTACGAGCTGCCACTGCCCGACCAGGCCCGCAGGTCGTGTGCCTGTACTTCCAATGCCTCCCCCTCCCGAGGGACTGCACTGAAGCAGATACCGCTGGAACGGCACAGCTGCACTGTCTTGCGGGCACTAAAGGCGTCCGCCTAACCCCAAAGACGCCCAGTGCAGCCCACCCTGTCAGCGCCAGCCCTCTAGTTCTAGTACGAGTACCTGCCTGGGAGACAGCACAGGCGCATGCAAAGTCTGGGCCCAAGCAGCTCGAGGCAAGAATCAGGCCAAGCCCCTTGCCCCTGTCCTTGTTCTCTGCACACACCCCCTTTCCACTTCCACGCCTTGGCTCTGGACGCCCCTCCTGTCTCTCTGTCCCGTTTGGTACCACCCACGCATTTAGCCCTTGTCCTTGGCCAACCCCAAAAGTCCGCATCCTGCTATGAGTAACTACGCCAGCGCCTGCCCCTCTGTTATCCAATACCTCAGGTTTATACTTAGGTTGTACTTTCTGCTACTGCCCACGTCAATCAATCACAGAGTTCCAACTTTGCCAAAAACACCACAACGCTCAACTGCCAAATCCCGCTGCCTCCAGCTGAGAGTTTGGGCTCTGGATTGATTCGCGGATTGCCGGACGAATTCGCCGCCGCTTCCGTCTCGTTTCTCTCAGTCTTTCGATTTCTCGCCGCCGCTGTGCAGCTTTGCGCGACCCCATACATACCGAGGCGCCGGGGTCGCCACTTTCCGGTGTTAATGTACATGAACTCACGAGCCCGACGCTGATCGGATACCAATACCACATCACCATACTATACCCATATACCAACTTCTATACCTATACCTACACCTACCTATATCTCATATCCATACCCGTACCGATATTCATCTCGAGATACGCTCGCAACGACCCGCTTGACGACCGACCCACGAAAGCGCATCCTTTGCCGTCATGGCCTCTAATGACCCTTCCATTCGTCGCATTCTGCCGCAGGACTCCCAGAACGCCCAGAGCGTCGGCATGAACAGCTATACTTTTGCGCCTCAGCAATACCCGCAGAGGGAGACTCAGAAGAGTGAGAATCTCCAGCTCCGTTTTTCCACCGCTGGTAGATTGGCAAAGGTCGTAAACTAACCGTCGCCTGTCCAATCTAGATTATGTCTTCGTTGACGAGCACAACCGCCATAAGCGGCTTAAAGGTACTTCGGATCCTGCCGTATAAGAACCATGGCGACCAGAATTGCTGACAATGTCTCCACAGTCATGAGAGCCTGTGAAGGCTGCCGGAGACGGAAGATCAAGTGCGATGCGGCCACCACGAATACTTGGCCTTGCAGCGCCTGCATTCGCCTCAAGCTTCACTGCGTCCGCCCAAATGGATACGATGGCGCAACTGATTCGACCACCTACGAGGCCTTTGTCCCGCCAACAAACCAATTTCAACAAATGGGAATGTCATCCCACCAGCAGGGACAAGCTCCCCTCAAATCCGAACAAGACGTCTATGCGCCGCAGGCCGGCTATCCCGACGCAGCTTCAGCTTCTTTCCAAACTCTTCCCTACGATGGTTCACAGCCCCAGCACAATCTTCACTACACCACGGTCCCCCCACAAATGTCAATGGTAGATCAGCATGTGGCCCCTCAGGATGCATTCCCAACGCCTCCCATGCAGCAGTCGTCGCAGCCGGGCTCATCGCCCGGTGCATATTCCGCCGATTCTTACCAACAGCAGGATTTGGCGGATCTCTTGGGTGGCCTCAAGATGAATGAGATCGGAACAGGTATGAATTGCGAGCCCCAAGCTGTAATACACCACCTTCGCTGACTAACTCTCCACAGCGCCGTATCTGAGGAACAAGGCCTCTTTTAGACGCGAGGAACCGGCAGTTGAGGATGATGACGAGCTGGACCTACCCCCCATCTCGATCGGCCCAGGGCACAGGATCCGCATCCCTCCTGAATTGATGCCGGATGATGGGACTGCGATTCACTATTTCGACCTCTACTTCACCCACGTCCATCCTTACGTCCCGGTGCTCAACCGGTCAATGTTTTACCGCCAATGGGCTACTGCTAAAGAATCAATTTCCCCATTAATCCTCGAAGCTCTGTTTGCCATCGGAGGGCGGCTAGCAGATGAACCAGCACAGGGTCAACAATGGCTGGCGCTAGCATCAAGTACGTTGCCCCTTGTTTTACTCAATGCTGGCGTGCATCGAGACCTTTCATACTAAAACGAGCCTAGGACATGCCGATGCCTTCATGGATGTTCCTCGCCTAAGCACACTCCAGGCGCTTTTGATGATCCTCAAGGCCCGGGAAGCCGCACCGAAGCGAGGCTACTACTACCGCTCATGGATGACTGTCGTCCAGTGCGTTCAAATGGCCAAGGATCTCGGTTTAGAAGAGCACTACGAGGAGCACCAGGCGGGCCGGCCTTGCGAGTTTAGCCCAACGGACTGCCAGCTGCGAACTCGAATCTGGCAGACAGTTTTTGTTTGCGAAGTCATGGTGGGAACTCCACAAGGTACGCAACATCCTACCGAGATAATTTCGCGACAACGAAAGTTGCTGATGTGTGTATAGGTCGCTACAACTTGGCTGTCGATATCGATTCTGTCGACTTCAATGTTCCAAAACCCATTCCCGGTGGAGACGATGCGGAATACCACATCTCGCGTAACTTTACCTACTTTGCTCGCAACGTGCGAAACATTGCCAGGATAACGGGCATTTATGTGCGTCTAAGGAAGAGAAAAGATTGGGGAGTCGACCCCGAG
Organism: Trichoderma aggressivum f. europaeum; assembly: GCF_033847375.1. Lineage (NCBI taxonomy): Eukaryota > Fungi > Ascomycota > Sordariomycetes > Hypocreales > Hypocreaceae > Trichoderma > Trichoderma aggressivum. Next base: position 1,075,837 of record NW_026946368.1, read on the forward strand.
TTTCAGCAAATGGATCAGCATTTCAACGCCTTCTTGGCAGAACTTCCCGCTGACCTCAGCGTTACGTTTCCTCCGGATGGCTCAGCACCCTGGCTACCGTCGCCGTTCCTTGGCAACCTGCACTCATATTACTATCTGACGCTGATCTTGTTCCACCGACCTCAGTTGTCGTTCCTGGACCCCACTACCCAGGAAGCTCAATGGAAGCATCACATGATGATTTGCTACAATTCGGCTCGTGCTCTCTGCCGTCTGCAGGAAGCCGTTGTCAACTCATTCGGGACCATGGGGTTACAGTGCATGCAGCGCGGCTTCAGTTTTACTGTCTACGCTGGGCTCTCATGCATTGTGCTTCATCTAGTAAGCAGCGCTCAGTTCTTTTCTCCCCCTTGTACTCTACCCAGAGAGAGAAACAAAAGAAGAAGAATAATTATCCGTATATATTACACCGAAGTCTAACTCTCGAAACTAGGTCGCGATTGTCTCCCCAGACCCCGATCTTCACACCGATGCGCGAGAATTCTTTACCCGCCACATGAGGATCATGGAAAAGGTGATGGAGGCGTGGCCAATGCCAGAGTTGCAGCGACAGGTCGACGCCGTCCGGGAGGCTTTTTCAGCTGACGTTAGGAAGCCTTTTGTTCTGAAGCCCTCTTTCCCCTATGGAAGCCCTCATCCGTCTCATAGTGCCAGTCCTCCAGGATATCGCGGCATGCAGCGCGCTGGTTCCATGGAACAAGCACTGGATTCGAGCGGCAATCAAACAGTCAGTTACATAAGCCATCCCATATCACCTCCAATTTCTACCGGCGGTCTGGACAGTAAGAGTGACTCCCCATCTGCACAGTCGCTCGTCATGATGCCGCAGGCAGTCGGACCCGGCATTACACCGAATATGGCTCTGCCAGAGCAGCCAGCTTGGAACCCGGCTAGGATTTTTGAGTAGGTTTCTACCAGCGAACTTTGGAATTTTTCTTTTCTTCCCTTTCTCTCTCCCCTTTCTCTCTTGGCATCTATTTTCTCCCAGTTCTACATCTCCTCCTTAATCCACTCCTCCCTTACATACCCCTGCCATGGCTGAGATGTACTCGTTCTTTGCAATCTACACCCACGGATTGATGGACTAACGCGGTAACTAGACAATGGAACACCACATTTGGTACGCCCGCTCATACCGAGCCCAACCCTGTTTCCCCGGCCAGTTCTCTGAACGTTGCCTCGTCCTCAGGTGCACCCGAAGTCCCTACACTTGAAGATATTCAAGCTGTAAACTCCTCGCTGCCGTCCGGCTCACAACACAGCATTTCCCCACATCAATACGTGGCTGCGCCTGTGCCGAATTTCGTCACGCCCGCGATGTGGCAGGAGTCTGTGGCCAGCGTATACGAAGGCGGTCTCAAACGTGGATGGGATTACGACGGAACCACGCCGGCAATGAAGCGCCGCTAGCGGTCTTCTCGAACCGAAAGAACCAGGCTTCTGGCCCCCGTCTCAGGACTCGATCCAGATGCGACCTTCGACTGAGGAACTACGATTGAGGTTTCTCGACCGATTGGCTCATGCAGGGTCATGACGCCATTCACGGCATGACGATAGACTGTTCCATAACGACACATACCTTTATTCGGTTTTCTTTTCATCACTTTCTTCTTCATCTTTATGGGCATGTATAGTTATCTCCCCATGCTTTGTTGTTTCATCCTTGGTTCCATTTTTATTGCATGCGCTGGACGAAGATGCTGCTAGGCTAATTTCTTTTCATCTTTGTCCGTTTCTATTACTTGATCATTTCTTGTGTTGTGGGTTTCGTGCTATTGGGACGCGATCATCCATGACAATCAATGAGGTTTTTGGCAACAAGTTGTGAAGACGGATATAAAAACAAGGGGAGGCTCGGAAACAGAAGGAGGCGCTCTGGCAAAAACAAAAGCAATATCTGATAACCAGCAACGCCCTGCGGGCTGTACTGGCGGGGACGGCTTTAATGAATCTATGATGGGCAAATTTGGCGGTGTTGCAGGTCGATTCACGCATTTTCTCGCCTCTCGCCTCCTGGTGCCACCACCGGCTCCGTCGGAATCTCGGGAATTGCAGGATTAGCTCTTGTGTGTGTGTAGTACATATCATTGGTGTTTACGGTGATGCATAACGGATCTTTATTACGAGCACGGCCTCTGTTGGCTACGGGAACAGCGGCATCATGTACAAGACAATGGGCAATGTTGACATATTCGGCATGGTTTACAGAGGTGTTGAGTCTTTTGGATACAAAATCAAGGTGCGGAGTTTTCAGGGATTGGAGATGTATGTATGTGCATGTATGTACGAGTAATAGGATGAGAAGTACTCTCAGGGACCCACGGGAACGCAGCGAGTCTTGTGGGGGTGCATTGCTGAGCTGAAGACGGAATTGGACGAAATAAAGCCGAAACTGTGGTAATTACGGGCGAGCGGATTCTCTGGATTTGAATTCCCGTCCATTTCGACTGGCGGCTGGAGCCGTCCGCTGTATCGTACGAAAGCAAATGAGGCCCAGATAGCGAGAAAGAGCCGTACAAGGCTTTGATGCTACGGAGTGGGACACGCGATGCTACATGAGGCGCCGCTGATATATTGGGGATGAGGTGATGATTGTGGAGTTTTTTTGTTTCGGAAAGAGTCTCAAGGCCTGAACCTGAACCGAGGGAAGTTGTCGTTTAGCCGAGCAGGGTTGGCGAAAGTGGATGTATCTTTTTCGATGATGTACAAGCCACGGAGGATAAAATGATGATGGTTGCTGTACGAGTACGATACGATATATTATAGGATGGAGGCTGAAAAAAAAAGAGAGAGACGGAGAGAGAGAGAGAGAGACCTGAAGCAGGGGAGGGGGGTGGCGAGCGTTGGTTGGGCTTAGAGCCAGCCGGCCTCGCGATCCGGGCAAGATGCAAGCATGCAAGAAAAAGATTTTACATAGCAGTGCCACTCTCTTGTTGCTCTGTATATGTATATAATTGTACATGTTCCGCAGGACGCTATTACATACCGGGAACTGTTGCAAGAGCACTGTACTCGTCATGTGTATGCGTCAGGTATGTCGACTGCATGTATGGATGCATGTACGTGTGCAGTACAGTGATATGTACAAGTACGCCCTCGGTTCGGGACATGGGGGGGCGAGATTGATAAGAAGAGTTGAGAGGCTGTTCTGGGGCGAAGAAGAAGAAAAGAAGAGGGGCGGCGCTACATGAGCTTTCTTGAGGGTGTCTGGGGAACTTTTTTGCTCGAGGCCGCGTTTAGTTTGGGGCCGTGATGAAGGGGGGGGGGAGAGGGCGTGTGGGAGAGAGAGTCGTATTATGAAGTGTGGGAGAGTGAGATAAAGGGGAGGGGAGGGGAGGGGAGGGGAGGTTTTGATTTGATTTGGATATACTACTTGGTTTCTTTGGAGAGCTTTTCTGCTGATATTGTTGTTCTCTTACTGGGATATATGTAGGTTGTTGGTTGTGAAAAGACTTGATTGGTTTGATTGCTGTTCATCAACGGTAGGAGTTTGCGTGTACATGCTTGACTTTGAGTAGATGCGGAGTCTTGGTATGAACACACAATGAATCGGCGTATGGAGCACTGTTACGGGTACAGACGGGTTGATAGTGGAGGGACAGAAAGAGATGTGTGGAGATTTTGGGGCAAACGCTTCCTCTGCTTTGTTTCTGCTCGACCTGGGGGCTAATTACCTTAGGCTATATGTGGGCATATTCTGACCATTTCTAAACCCTCTTCTTGGCTTTTTGTTGGTCCTGTGCTGTTGATTACATGTTCCTGGAAGAAAATGAAGAAGAGCTTCGATGGAGAAGAGGAGGGGGGTGTGGGAGTGGGAGTGACCAAAGATTGATTATTGGTCTGTACATATATGCAATGTGATATGAGAGAGTGTGGGAACGGGCTGCAGTGTTGTTTTTTGCCAGGGCTGTTTTCTCATTCGTCTGATATTGTCCTTTCCCCCCTTTTTTTAATAATTAACTGGACTGGCGTTGGTTGAAAGTACGAAGGAGTGCGTAGTTACATGTAATGTAATGTACGGCATATGCATGCATATGCGTGATAATATTGAACGACGAGGGGGGTTTAGACAGCATGGATGGCATCCATTGTTTAGTTTGCGGGAGGGGGGGTGAAAAAAATGCCGAGGCTTGTTTTGCTGGGGCCCTATCGGATCTATGAGTTTTTGTGTCGGAGGTAAGAGGAACAAAGGACAAAATAGCATGTGAGAGGGACTGGGGGGGTTGGGTTCCGGGATGTGGTTGTGGGTGGGTGGTGTGATTTGCTGGGTTGCGATATTTTTTCTTCATTTATTTTATTTTTTGGGGAAACATGTTCCGTTTTTGGGGAGGCCAAGGTGAGAGTTCGGTGAGGAAATGAAATGAAGGTGTCTTGAGGTGACGCGAGGTGAATCATGTCTTGGCTTTTTGGCGGGGTTGAGGATTGTTTCGTGGAGCGGCAGAATGGAGTGGAAATCTCCATGTTCTGGAGTTGTAAACTCTTCTACCGCTGGAGTGTAGATTTGCTAGATTACATGTATACATGAGATGCGCGTATGACATGTCCCGTCTCGTGTTACATTCCCACCGCGGGAGAGAACAAAGCACAGCAGCACAGGCCAAGCGCGGCATCTCAGCGAGGACTTCTAGAATGGTTCCAGTCCCGAAGCCATGGGAATGGCAACTCGTTCTATGCCAGACGCTACTGCTAGCACGGTTCGTCCGCGATGGTATGCGGCTCGGGTCACATCCCGTTGATGGGGAACGGGCATGTTACTTGATTTGTTCCTAGCGTTTGGCTTGATGGGTTTTCCTGTGGATAGGTGAGATGGCGATGTAGGTTGTTCATATATATAGTATACAGCTAGTGAGACGGCGATGTAGGCTGTTTATAAATATAGTATACAGCTAGTGAGATGATTCGCGGTTGGTTGTCATGCGTTATAGAACGCCGTGTCTTGATAGGATATGTAATACAACCAAGGTAGTCGTAATATCGAGACAACACCATTCATACACAAGACGTATTCATATTCGTAAATTGGCACACTGTTGTGTCCAAGACAAAATCATGCCACCTTCTCTGCCACGGCCCTCTTCTCAATCTTACTCTTAACGGCATCCCAGATCCACGCCTCGGTCAAGTCCTTCCCCTTCTTCCCCTTGGGCTTCTTCTTCTCCACGCCAGCCTCCTGCACGCCAAACTTGGTCATGGCTCGCAAGTTGTACCACTTCCTCGTCTCGTTCTCCGCAATGGCGCCCTCGGCGTCTCGCACATGGTTGACGATGCCGAAGCGTCGCTTTGCCGGCCGCAAGTGGCCTACCTGCATGGTGCTGTAGCGAGGCTTCGCAATGGCGCTCATGGTGGTGAGGGTGAGCTCGGTGGAAGGGGGCAAGGCGTGGATGAAGCGCTCGAGGACTGGGCGACTAGTGCGGGCGACGGGAGGTAGATGGATGTAAATGTGTGAGACGAAGGGAGATGTGGTGTATGCCACGAAGAATAAAGGAATGAGACCGCAGAGGGCAACTGGACGAGTTAGTCATGACGGCAATTTTCGTATCATCTGGGTGACGGGGATGAAGCATCGATGCTGAGGTCTCTCAAGATGGATGAGATCGCCATGGATGTCTTCTTTCACGACTTGGCAGCTCCCCACCTGAGATATTGTAAAGAAACGAAAGGAAACGACATCAAACTCACCCCCTAACGTCTCCCATTCTGGCTTCTCGGCCTTGACGTATCCCGGCACAACAATAAACGTGAAAAAGGCCCCGAGAAACAGCGTCGTCACCTTGACCATGGCCAAGAACGTGATCCGCCCCGTGCCCGCATGATAGATGAGCAATCTCTCAGCGACTTCTGTGTTGATTCGTCGTTAGCAATATTAATCTTGACTAGGGGGTGAGTTGTATGTTCAAAGCTTGCCGTAATGCTTCGATCCAGCAGTGGCGGCGGCTGCTTTGGCCTGTAGCTTCGCCTGCCCTGCTGGTGAGAGAGTCGGTTTTGAGATGGGCTTCTTAGCTACCTGGGCGTAGCATCGCTGAAGGCATCTGCTTTCGAGCTGTCGTAGGTGGCGAGTCCGAGGGAGATGCTGCCAGTGAATAAGGCGTGGCGGTGATGAGGGGTTGATGGATGTGCTGAATGGCTTTTTACTGCACAGTCTCAGGGAGAACATGTTGAGTTGTGAGTTTTAGTCATGAAGTCGGAGCGAGGTGAGCCAAAGCGTCGTGAAGTTGCTGAGCTTGAATCTTTATGTTAGTGCAGGCTAATTGATGACCTGTGAGCCAAGAGGTCGCCAAGGTCGCATCCGGATTGGTCCACCTGCGATAACGATAAAGCTTTGGTGCATCTCTCTCCATTACCGAGCTACTGTATTCGCTCTGCTTGGCAATAATAGCTGAATTCTCACATTGACGAATTCCCATCTTCACTTCACATGAGCACAAATATGAATCGACTTCATTTTTCAATTGCTAACAATATGACAGCTTCTTCACCTCCACCTTATGCAATGTTCTTGGTGAAAAACTCCTTCCACTGGTCCACAGTCCAGCCAGAGCTGGTGTCCTGAACAACACCATCGAAAACAACAGTAGGAGTGACATGGACGCCCACCAAGCGGTTCATCTTGGTGACAACCTTGAGATCGTTGGTGACGGCATTGCCAACGTTCAAGGCGCCGTCGTCGCCGCCCTTTTCGGGAATGGCCAGCAGCTTGTAGACCTCGTCCTCGCTGACGCCCACCTTGGCGGCCACCTTTGCCAGGCGGCGGTACGTCTGGTTGCGCGTCTCGTTGACGACGCTGACGTCGAAGAAGTCCTTTTGCGCGGCGAACAGCTCGCCGCTAAAGGCCCAGAACTTGTCGGGGGCGAGGCGCAGGACGGCGAGGCCCGCCTCGTGCGTCAGCGTCGACGACGGGTGCCACGGCTGGACCTGCTGGCGGAAGACGACGGCGAGGCTGTTGGCCCAGGCCGGGGTCTCGCGCACGACGGGGAAGACTTGGGTGGTGAGCGTGTTGAAGATGCGTGCGGAAAAGGGGCACGTGTAGTCGAGGAAGAGCTCAAAGGTGTGAGTTGCGCGCGGGACGGACGAGGACGAGGATGAAGCTGCCGGGGGGGCGAACTCGAGCTTGTGGCCGGCGAACTTGGGAGGGACAGCCATTGTATCGGTTTGTACTTGGGTTTGACAAGATTCTGCTGGTGTTGAATGCAAGGTGATTGGATGTCAAGTTCCAAGTCGGAGTTGGTCGCTTTTTGTAGAGCTCAGTGGATGTGCTGAAGAGCAAGTTGTGTTGCAGGCAAGATGGTGACATCGCCGGGAGCTTTGAAGCAATTTACCCCTCAACCCCCTCCATCCGTCAAAATCTTGCACAACATGTGCCTGCCTACGTTACAGTTTACTCTCCCCCTATCGGTATTTACTAATTGATAGGTACTTTACTCGATAAGCCAAAGTGATGTCAAATACTACATCCATAGCTCTCGGGCACTCGTCCAGCTTACAAGCGGCGGGGCAGCATCAACTGTCAAAAGAGCGATGCCCGATGACGTGATTCCATGCGATTGCACAACTCCAGTCGTCGGCCCGACGAGACATGAGCCATGATTCGCCATCTATTGCAGAGCAACACTCAAGATACCACCTTATAATCTCAATCACAGAAACGGGATAGACACAAGTGATTGTCTGACAGTACCAGCAGTCAATTTCGGAATCTCATTCCCATCCATTCGTATATCATACAGTAAAAACTCCGCGAGCTCTAGGCTCTCAAAAATCCACCAACGCTAGAGCGTCCAAAGTTCTATGTAGCAAAAAAAAAAAAAAAACCAAAACATATAGTCCTCCCAGCATAATACATGATCCATTACCATCCCCTCCTTCGTTTATACAATCTTTCCTTTCCCAACCCTCTAAGCGACTCTCCTGAGTCTCACCGTAATCTCGTTGGCGCATCGCTCAAAGCCAATGCCGAACCCATCTTCGGTCCTCGGCTCCGGGTACGCCACGTCCTCTCCGCGAGGGTTCTCAATGTCAAAGTCTCGCAGCACATTGGCGACCACAAACAAGATGGTCTCGAAGCCGACCTTTCTTCCGGGGCACAAGTTGCCCGCCACGCCGAAGACGCGCAGCTTCCGCACCATGGAGGCGGAGAGGCTGCCGGTGTTTGTGAGGAACTTGTCCGGGGAGAAGGTGCTGGCATCGGAGCCCCAGGTTTGTGCGTTCTTGTTGAAGGAAGACATGGCGAGGTAGACGAGGTCTCCCGACTTGAGATGGATGGGCTGTGCGTTTGGCACCGCAATGTCGAGATCGGTCTTTGCCAGGCGCGGGATGGCTGTCATGTGAAGTCGCAGCGTCTCGTACAAGCATGCTGCCAAGAAGGGGAACGACTCTCGGATGCGAGCAACGTCAATTCTGCCTTCGGCGTCGAGAATGTCTGGGTTGCGTGCTTCCTTGACGACTCTGGCGAGAAGATCGGGACGCATCAACAGATGGCGGATCATCCAGACAGCCATGCTGCTGGGGGTGACCAAAAGGCCGAGCGATGTAAGCAGCTCCACGTTGAAGTAGTCTTTGTTAGACTCCCATTCGGTATCAGACAGGGCAACGGCGTTGATTCGATGTGCGATTTGTCCAAGTCTGGTCTCTCTGTTGTCGAAGTGGAAGGACTTGAGCTTGCTGATGATGAGAGCTCTGGCCTTGTGGGCTGCCGGGGCAGTGTACTTGGAAAAGGGTCGGAGGAGAGTCATTTGCGAACCGCTAATTTCCCTAACATCATCATGTTAGTTGTTTAAAAAGTCAATGTAGTAATGAGGAGTAGACTTACATGAATGCGGTCTGGAACTCGTCGTCAACAACCCAAGGGCTCTCTGGTCCCCAAAGGGCACTCGCCACAGATGAGCTTGTCAACTTGAACAGCCACGGTCCGAGTTCGGTCTCCTGAACATCAGGCTGGCTCTGTAATCTCTGGTTCGCAGCCGTTGACACCTGGCCGACGAGAGCCCTGGCGTTGCTTGCAGAGGAGAACTCGCCGACGTGAACCGGGCGAGGATCATATGACCCAATGGCGTTGATGGTCTCGTTGCTCAAGTCAAAGACTCGGCGGCCAATGAGGAAGATGACGTTGGCGAGACTTGTCTCCGAGGTATGTCTTGATAGAACGCTCTCCATGGAAGGGTCCGTGACAAGGACCTTTCGTGGGAAGATGTTGATGGACAGTGTCGGTCTGGCACAGTTGAGGATGGCATTGTAGACAAAGGAGTACACTTGGTATCTCATCTGAGACAAGATCTTGAACAGACGGACGGAGAGTGGTCTCTCGGTCCGGCTCTTGTGACCTCGGTAGGTGTGAACAAGAGGAGCAATGAGAACCAAGAGCAGCAAGTAGTGATAGGGGAAATGGGACGAAACATGTGTTCCGGCCAAGACTGGCTCACCCACCGCGTGGTGGGATATAGAAGAAGGGATGACGTTTACTCGGTTCATCTTGCAAGTGTAAGAAGACTTGTATAAGTGGAAGAGTGCTGTATACTCTGTATTGTTTGTTGATGATGGTGATGAATGATGATGAGAGCTTCATGAAGTGGCAACACAGCTGCATATTTATCCCTTCGAGGACCAGATGACAGCCCCAACTCATCCATGACCAAACTAGCATCTAACGAACCACTTTGGAGCCGCCAACCAGTGAGGCTATGAACACAGCGGGATAACCAAGGAGAAAGCCATGAGGCCACCGTCGGATTCTCTGGTTCGAATCCTGCCATTGCCCAAAGCTGAATTGCGCCTCTCCACCATGCCTCCTCCCTTCCCCCCCCCCCCCCCCCCTCTTCGGCCATCACTTTCACGGAAGACGACATTTGCCTAACTCGATGACTTGTTCTTGCCGGTCCTGCTTCTCTTTCCGGGCGTCATCGTAGATATGGGACCAGGGAGGGGGCTGAAGGGACCCAACAGCTCAGGTCAAAAGCTGTGTGTGTCTAGTCCAGACCCCCCCTGGCAATACAATGATCAGGGCTATGTTCTGTACCCGCCAGCTGAAAAAGAAGTGCCCAGATAGGTGACTGTAAACAAGAGTCAAGGCAGCCAAAAAAAGAGTAGAGGCCATGTGGTTGGCCTGTAAACGTGTGGGGGGGAGTGTGATGATGCCCCTGCCTTGTGCTGCCCAGAATGCCGTGGCCAGCGTGGCTTGCTCATTGGCAGGATTCGATGGAGGATCAAAACAGGGCTGTAGGGGAGGGGGCGTATGGGAAGAAGGGAATCGAATCCGATGATCTGGATGAGTCGATTGGCCGCCTTGCGTTGATTGGCCTCTTATGTTCTTGGTATTGTTATTTCTTCTTGGTCTGGTCTGGTCTGGTCTGGTGTATTTCATATTTTACTATTTTTCTCTTGGTTTTTTGCGGCGCTCACGATGGTGATGCCTGGATGAAAGTGGATGTTGCCGGATTTGGAAATGGGCCGCGGGTCAGCTTCACCGAGAGGGTCTTGGTTTTGGGGTCTATTTTTCCTTTCTTTTTTTTTTTCTCTTTTCCATTCCTTTACTTTTTTTTCCCTTCCGGTTCTTCTGCTTTGCATGTAACAAGCGTAAAAATTTGCAATGGAATCACCACTAGCCAAGAAATACACAAAACACAACATGACAAGGATACCTACCTACGTATATGCAGCCCCAAAGCCACCCCTCGCAAACGGGCAGACGAGGCTCGTGTGCTGTACTGTAAGTCAGTCAGACAGAAAAAAAACCCCAGAGAGATTGGCAGTCATCAATTGTCATCGCATGTCCCACAGTGTAACGCCGGGAGTTCTAGAATGTCTCGCCGTGTTGCCATAAAAAGAAATTCGGACCTGAGACAATTCTTTTTCTGGCTGCAAAATTGTCTCAGTTTTACGCCTCGTCTTGGCCATAGTATTCCGCTTTGACCTTTTTTGACTTTTTTTCATGACATGAATGACTTGAGAGAATGTGACTGAAGGTGAGCAAATGCCATCATATTACGGCGGTAGTTTGCCTTGTTAGGTACTAAGGCATGTTGGATTGGTGGTTACATGTATCCTTTCATCCTTGGAAATGGCAGATGGACTCGGTTAGCAGGCAAACGACGAGATTGTATCGACGGGCGTTTTCGTGTCGAGGCATCTTTTCTTCTTCCTCTTCCTCTTATTTTCCTCGTTATGCGAGCAAGAGGCTCCATCTCCCCCAATCCACACGCCCCCTCCCTCTTCTCTCCGACTGGTTCCCAAAAGCATCGTGCCATATAACGAGATCGGTCAACTCGTATCAAAGCCAACCACGCAGCAGCATCTAACCAATACCATCGGCCACTCGCGTTCACCTTGTTTCACTTCGGGCAACTTGACCTTTTTCTTCTTCTTCTTTTTTTCCTGTGTCACCCCCCACCATGAGAAAACGAGCGTCATCCCCCATCAGCCGCTTCCCAAAATGCAGGGTTGCAGGCTTCCAACCACCCCCCGGGCCTCAGCCCCAATCACAAGGGACCTGTGCTCTGTGTCCGGGTCGTATTTGCCCCTCTATGATGGCACTATCTTATCCATTCGCATTCTCTTCTTGTTTCCGTTTTCCGGCTGGCTGGGTTATGTAGCTTCCGTAGTAGGTAGGAGGAGTGCAAAGTAGCACGGCGAAGCGCTTATACCGCCCAGGTGGAGCGAAGAGTACATGTCAGAAGTGAGAGTGAGAGTGAGAGATCAATGGATCCCCAACACAAGACAAGACAAGAGCAAGAGCAAGACGAGCCAGGCCAGGATATGCCGGAGCCGTTTACATACGAGTACAGCGGGCGGTCGCGGGGGCCGGCGGCCGCATGAAATGATGCATCTGCATCTGCTTTTGGGGCTCTCGAGCATTATTCGCTTCTTACTGCGGCTACCATCAACGCTAGCAGCAATATATCGAAAATCGACGGCAGGGGTTGTTCCGCGTTGGGCCTAGGGAGCCAGCGGGAGGGAGGGTAGGGCTGGTAGGGGCTGGTGGCTGCTGTGAGACGCTGTTGGTCAGTGGGAGAATACAGGCGAGGTCCCTGTAACCTGTGCAAGTCATGTACACCTCAGTCATAACCCAATCTGGGCCGTGTGTTTCCTCCATGCACGCCATCAATACATGATGCGACTCTGTCTCTCCCTGCCGTCGTTTCTTTTTTTGGCCTGGGCTGCTCTGGTCCTCCCTCCCTTGGCTCCAGCTGGACCGTCCGTCCGTCAGCCGGTAAAAACACGTCCGGCACAGAAATGACGGAGAGTGAGGGCGACAAGTGACAGATTTGCTGACCCCCCGGGGATGCGCCGCGGGGTTTCACGATGCCAAGCGACGAACCCTTCCTTCAACATCGTATCCACGGGTTTCTCTTACGCTCTCTCTTACTCTCTTACTCTCTCACGCTCCCTCTCTCTCTATGGAGCGAGCACAGTGCCCTGTTTCCTTTGCGTTTAGGCGTTTGCAATTCCTCATCAGGTGAGCAGGTGACTGATTGAACTGACTGACTAACCTCTCTCATCCTCCTCTCCCACGTGATCGATTAGAGTGAGAAATCATCGCCCTGCAATTCCAGGCAGACGAGCAAACGGAGCGAATCCACTTCTACGCTTCCGCCTCCCGATCCGCGGCTGCATCTTCCCGTCCATCGTTGGTCGTTGGTCGTTGGGTCGCATACCCGTATATGCATCGGCCCTCGCATCGCCCATTCGCCCAACCTTGGGGGGTTCCGCGCGGCTGGAATTGCTCCCCCCTCCAAGAGCAAACGGAACAAGTTCTCGTCTCTCACCGAGCTGATGGAGGCGAGCGAACGAACGAGCGGCCTCATCCCCTTGCCTTGCCTTGCCTCGCGCCATGGGCCACGGCCAGCTGAACATGCCCGCGCCCCGCCCGCTCGTTCCGTTCCCGTCGCCTGTGGGGAAGAGACGCATGGCCCATGATACGATTCTCTTGCTCTTGCTCATCATGGCTGTTCAGGTGAGGTTGAAGGGAGAAGCAGGGCCACGGCTAGCCCGCATCGAACTCTAGCCCCCGGCACTCCCCTAGGCTATTGAACTCGGAATGACGTCTTTTGCTTGGTCGCCGCAGAAAATGTGCATGGGGGCCGAACGAGGCTGGCTGTCCGTCGTCGCCTTTGCCTCGATCCAGCCTTAGGCACCCATGGGTTGGAATGACATGACATGCTTTGCCCGTTTGTCCTTCCAGCAACAAGTGCTACTTGACCTGTAATGTTTTGACTCCCATGTCTCCCCACCACGTGGTTGCTCATAGTCTCCGGCATTGCCACGAGGCCCAACAAGAACAAAGTGGTAAACGAGGTTATTGGAGTACGGCTGCGGCTCTCCGCGGCGCCGGGAACGTGCAGTCATGCCTGCAGCAAGTGCGATGCCGTGCCTGCAGGGGGTTGCAGCTGTTGTGGGCAACACAACGGTGACTGTGACTGTGTGTAGCCGGTGAGGCGGACACGGGTTGGCCGGATATTGCCCGTCTTTGACGCATTTTGGCCCTGCGTCTGGTGTCTTTGGGGAACACTATCAACCGCAAGAAAACAACCGGAGCGACGGGTGCAGCACAACAGCACGACCGAAAAAGAAAAATCCAGGCTGAAACAACAGCTTGGTACCTACATGCTCACTCATATGGGTGGGCGCATGGAGTGTTGGTCATTGGCAGCGAGAATTGTGCCGGAGGACCGTCTGCCTTTCAGCCAAGGCAGCATCCCCCCCCCCCGTCACAGTCACATCGTATTTTCAGCTATTTACTATGTTTCCAAGTCCCAAGGGCTCCAAGGCAAGACAGCCTAAGACACAGTGTTCTTCGTCACGACGCCTCTGGCAAACTCGCCAAACGTCAAGTGCTGTTCAATGTCAACCTCCTCGCCAAGGTTGGGCTGCGTAAACACGGCCAGCGTGTTTCTCGCTACCCTCCCATCACTCACGCTGGCCCTCACCCCCCTCACAAAGTGAGGCACCGCCTTGAACTTGCCAGCCGTGATGCGTTCCAGAGCCTCGCCCGTCTGGAACGCGATGCAGTCACGAGGGATCTTGACCTGCACCGTCTCGCCCGTTCGAGACTTGATGTAGAGACCAGCCGCGGCGTCGGGTGAGGCAGCGAGCTCCTCCAGAGGAGGCAGGGAGGCGCCGTTGAGGCTTGTCAAGTCTGCTGTTGGCACCTCCGGGTTGACCTCCCTCTCGTCGATGAACATGGCAGACGTGAGTCCCGTCAAGCAGCCATGGTCGAGATGGGTGCCGCACCAGTCGTCCTCGTCGCCCTCTGCCGCAGTCGACGCCGCCTCAGACGCCCCTTGGGGAAAGTAGTGCAGCAGCCTCGCCTTGGTGGTGTTGGACGTGCTGACGACGTGCTCCAGGTAGCCCTTGGGGTACCCCCGGATCTCCTGCTCGGCAAAGCGGTCACAAGCGCGCGCCACCAGCACGGCAACGTCGATGATGAGGCGGCAGAGAGTCGTCACTGCCGGCTTCATACCGGGCAGCACATTCTCGGCGGGCCAGACGTTTGGCGACAGGTACTCTGGGAACGTCTCTGGCGAGAACTCGGCCGTGGGCTCAGCACACTCCAGGCTGGGATTCACGTAAAAGGCGCAGTTGGCGTAGTAGGATCCCTTGAAGGTGTCGGCCTGGCCATTCTTGAGAGTCTCCTTGCCCAAGGACCATCCGGTGAGATACTTTGCTTTGGCGTTTTCCAACTTTTCTGTAAAGGCGATGGTAAGCGGCGCTCCGCTGCTTGTGTCATTGGAAAATACGGAAAACGGGTGCCTGGGCTTCCCCCCCTCCATCCAATCCTCGGTGGCTTGAAAAGAAGAGAAGAAGAAAAGGCAGACAAGCACTTACCCAGTTCCTCTTTGGGCAAATTTCCCAAGTAGGATCCATATGATAGGGCGACATGGCGCAGCTGGGCGAATTCTTGTGGAACGTCCTTGACCACTAGGATACCGAGGGAGTCAGGGCCAAAGGCCTGCTGCAGAGTCTCAAAGGAGACGTCTCCTGTGATTTGTTGTGTAAGCCAGGGGAACAACGACGGCGTGCGTCCATGTGAGTTGGTGTGAGAGTGTGAGTGTGAGTGTGAGTAAGAGTGTGAGTAAGAAGTGTGAATGACGATGCGGGTTTGTGCAAGTGTGAGTGGGTGAAGTGGGCTTTGATTCCATCCACATCCATTCCATCCCATTCCGTCTCCTCTCAATGGCTATGCTATGGCCAGGACGGACGACGTATACAGAGTAGGCAGTAACAAGTAGATGGACATACCATTGTGCAGGTCCTTGAGAGACACCGTCACAGCCTGAGCCAGGGGCGCCATGTTTGAGAGACGAACGATATACGAGCGATGATGGCCAGCTGCTGACCAGAGGAATGGAATGCCTGGGCAAGCGAGCAAGAGGGCAGAAAATAAAGAATCACGGGTGGAGAGATGCGGAAGAAAAGGATCGATCTTGATCCTTCGGGTCGTACGAGGGGCCGTCAGCTACTACATGTAAGAAAAAGGGAAAAAAACGGTCGTCCTTTGATTCCTCGCCCCCAAAAGGCCCGCCACCACCGGCTCCATTCCCGCTCCTCCACGCTCCGAGAAAACCATCAGCACAGCGTTTCCCGTTACTTTTTTTGTGCCGGTTTTCTCAACTGGAACTTGTTTTGGGCGGGGGAGGGGCAAGCGAAATGACACTGGAAGAACAAATGAGAGGGTCCCGAGGCATGAACTAAGTCAAAGAGTGCGCCAAAAGAACCGCCAGAGTGCAGAGGAAGCTCGAGCTCCAAGTAGGCGGCTTACGTAACTGCAGATGGAGCTCGCCGGCCCCCGACTCTTTCAAGCAACAATACAGTGCACATCAGTGTTAGTCTACAAGGTCATGCTACAGTACTAAGTTGCATCTTGACAAGCTCAAGGCTCAAGGCTCTCTCCCGCGTAATGCTACCGAGTCCGTCCAGGCATTAATTAATCAACAATCACGGCGCATCTCGTCCGGTCGCACGCCCTTCCCTTTGTCACAGCCCCCGACGCAACCCGCTTCGCATCGCTTCGCTTCCATCCCCCCCCCATTGGCCCGCAGCCATGGTCAAGCCGCTGACCTTCAAGGGCGACAAGAAGACCAAGAAGCGGAAGCGCGCCGCTGCGGATCGCGCCGACGACGAGCCCGAGCCCGAGCCCGGTGCCCAGCACGGCGAGTCCAGCACCAGCAGGCAGCAGAAGCTGGTCAAGGGCGACAATGGCGAGGACCAGCCCAACGACGACAGCTGGGTGTCTGCCGATGCCGTCGGCGACGTCGTCGGGCCCGTCATGATTGTCCTGCCCACCGACAAGCCGTCGGCCCTGGCCTGCGACCCGAGCGGGAAAGTGTTTGCGCTGCCGATTGAGAACATTGTCGATGACAATCCGACGAGCGCGGAGCCCCATGATGTCCGGCAGGTTTGGGTAGCGAACCGCGTTGCCGGCACGGACAACTTTCGCTTCAAGGGGCATCACGGGAGGTGTGTACGAATGCAATGCAGCATACCTAATCGAATGTCTAGAAGCTACCGGTATGCTTTCCCAACATTGTGCTGACCAAGGTACCTACGCAATACAGATATCTCGCCTGTGACAAGATTGGCTTGCTCTCGGCCACCTCAGAAGCCGTCTCCCCCCTGGAATCGTTCAACATCATCGCCACGGCAGACACGCCCGGAACCTTCCAGCTCCAGACGCTTCGCGACACACTACTCACCATCAAGCCGTCCACCTCGTCCAAGCCCAACGCGCCGCCGGCCGAGGTCCGTGGCGACGCCGACGCCATCACCTTCAACACGACGCTGCGCATCCGCATGCAGGCCCGCTTCAAGCCCCGCCTCAGGACGTCCAAGGAGGAGCGCGAAAAGTCAAAGATTAGCCGCCGCGAGCTGGAGGACGCGGCGGGGCGGAGGTTGGACGAGGACGAGGTGCGGATGCTCAAGAGGGCCAGGCGGGAGGGCGACTATCATGAGCGGCTGCTGGAGATTAAGGTGAAGAACAAGCATGACAAGTTTGGCTGAGGCTGAGGGGGGATTCTGTGTAAGCAGATGGCTGTCTACATGGGGCTGGAGGAGGAGGCATCTAATGGGCGGCTTCTCATGGCCCTGCATTGCTCTCCGTATACACCTAACAAATCGGCAACGATGGATCAGACCCAAATAGGTAGTCTTGTCTATTCGTCACCTCGAGGTCAAGTCGAAGGATTATGCCGGCATTGAACAAATGCAAGTGCGAGGGAATGGTCCAAGACACGTCGTCTTCAGTAGGCCAATTGGCGTGATCGACTACTGTATATGCAATACAACAGCGACCAGATCTCTGAAGATGTTACGAATCACGGTCAAGTTAGAGCAATGGCCATGACAAATTCGGCTTGTGTGTCTCACACTGAAAATATTGTTGATGCCGGAAAAGAAAAGGAGGGATGGGCTACTTGAAGTGTCCAAACACTCGCATTAAATAGGAACATCTATCAAATGAAAACACCCCCGCCCAATGCCAAAGAAGAAAAAAGAACCTTTTTGTAATATCTCGTCTAAATACCCCAAGTTTAACCCGCCCTCCACGCCTTGACCTTTCCATCCTCTCCCGTCGTAAACACGACCTGCTCATCATCGAAGAAGCAGAAGGATCGCACAATCTCGCTGCCGTGAGCCCCCGGCAAGACGACCTTGTTGGCGAGATCCAGCACCCACGAGCCATCCGTCGCCTTGGCCAAGAAGATGAGCTCAAAATTTTCCTTGCTGTTGGGGGAAGGGTTTGTTGTTGTAAGCATCAAAGTGTCAAGGGTTTAACATGAAGCGATAAAGGGGGGGGGGGGGGGGGAATAGAAACAACATACTCTTGTGCCCCCGCGCCCAGAATCGCACCGCTGCCATCCACCTTTGTCGTCACGTTCGCCACATACTGACACCCCAGCACCTTTCTCAAGTCGCCAAAGTCCTGCGCGGCATCGCCCGTCTCGCGCTCGTCGGCGACGTCGTACAGCGCAAAGGCCTCGTCGTGGGACAGGGCAAAGAGCTCCGTGGCGTTGAGGAAGGCGGCGTCGTGGACGGAGGCGTTGTGGTTGAGCGTCTGGACGGTGAGCTCGTCCTCGTCGAGGATGGCGGTGTCGTGGACGCTGACGAGGCCGTCGGTCGAGCCCGAGACGAGCAGCGAGGGCTGCGACGGGTGGAAGGCCAGGGAGGTGACGTCGTCGCTGTGGACTTCGGAGTAGGTTGCCTTTGGGGAGGGGCTGGAGCGGACGTCCCTTTGAACAGCAATCGTTAGAGGCGAATGAGGTTGTGAGACGGGCATTTTTGTCTCGTCTTACCAGAGGTGAATTGTGGCTGCGTGGTTCTCCAGCTCGGTGCCCACGGCGATGGTCTGCGTGCCGGCACTGCAAGCCATGGACAGGATAGATGCTTGGCCGGCTGCTTTCAAATCGTGGTGGTTAGCGAAACAAACATGTTTTCCTTCATCCTCGGGCCCCTTCTTTTTTACACTCATCTCTCTCGTCCCTCATCCTCATTCTCATCAGCCGCAAAAACTCACCAGCAAACTGCGCAACCCGCGCCCCCTGCCTCAAATCCCACACTCCCACCGATCCGTTCTCCCCGGCCGTGCAGACCACCGACGTCCCCGCGTCAAACACCCGCAGCGTCGTCACGTTGCCGTGCTCCGTCCTCAGTCTCGCCACAGGCCCCGTCCCGAGCCGAGCCGGGTTGAAGAGCGACAGCGTCTGGTCCGAGGCGACCGTGGCGAGCCCCGAGGCCGTTCGGTGCGCCTCGAGCACGTAGACGCCTTCTGGGCCGGAGAAGTGGTGCTGGTCGATGTTGGTGAGGGTGTACATTTTGTATAAGACGGGGGTGAAGTTGATTTGGGTTTTGTCTGCCTCGGATTGTGGATGAGAGACAACTCGGAATGGTTTCGCCAATATCGATGGGACTGTCACTTGTCCAAGTAGGTACTTCACTCTAAATCCAAATCTAGATTGCAATTCTTCACGTCATTAAAGGATTTCTCATCGAACCCAAAAGTTTCAACATGCTGCTCTACAAACTCTCTTTTTTTTTCTACTTCCATGTACATGTACCTTGGTAGTTGCGCTAAGCGTGCAGCCTCGTTAACTAAATATTCCTCACCACCGACAATATCAGAGAGCTTCACTTCACATTCACCACCACAACTCCAGGAGACGTAAATCATATTCATATAGATTATTACCATCGCCGTCTTCCGCTAAGCCTATCGTACACACGCGGTTTTTAGTCTAACTAGGTAGTTCAAATCGTCGCCCAACAAAGGATAGGAGTGTCGCCAAACCCAGCTCGGAAAAGCAAAATGCCACGGGGAACGGGCCGTCTCACAGCTTCGTCCCTTTTATCAAACTCCGTATAAAGCAAACAAAACGCCAACTCTGCATATATCTGAAAAATCCGCCTCAAAACCAAAGCCAAAGCCAAAGCCAAAGCCAGAACCCAAGTATTTTTATTTTCACCTTGCTTCCACCGCCTCGTCAGTCCTCGCTAGAAAAGCCTCCGTCTCTAGAGCGCTCATTGACGCTTCGGAATGCTCGCTTGCCAACTTCGTAACTGCTGATCATGATGGCACAGGCCGGTGCTACCTTCAAGGTGCGCGGGATCCAACCTCGCCACAGACCGGGGAACCCCTCCGTCTTGAAGATGTGCAACAGTAATCGCATCATGTTCTGTTCCTCGGGTGCCAGTGCACCTCCAGCGCCGCGGCGTGGTGCATCGTGGTAGATCTGTGTACGTGTCTTGCCCACGTCAAACGGCATGGTCAGTATCGACGCAAGAGCGCCAGAGGTAGCTCCGGCGGTGAAACTGTCGACAAAAGTCTCGGTGTGATTCTCGTGGCTCTGGGATCGCCGCCGCGCCGTCGTGCGCTTGAGGCCATCCATTGTGTCCCGGATCAACGGCCTGCCCCGGCGCTCTTCTCGAATGTCCGATATTCTGGATCGGATCGACTCATATCCCCACCAGTAGAGACCAGAAAATGGCACATCTCGCCACAGAGTAAGTGTCAGCCCCCTCCACAGCGAAGTGTAACCATGAACGGCGACCATGGACCGGATCCCGTTGAAAGTCTCCACCAGGTGGTTTGTCGTCGACGCGCCAGAAGCAGCCTGCATACGAGTACGGATGAGCTCGATGGGGCTAACAGACGTCGCCGCAAGAAGTCGAGCCATGGATCCGGCTACAAGAGGCGCGTAATCCGTCGAAAAGCCAGAAAACGGACTCACGGGGTTGAACCGCAGCCAATCGTAGCCGGTGAAGTAGATGATGTTGGCGGGAATCGTCATGACGAGGGTGGGCGAGAGGCCTCTCCATAGCGTTGTGAATCCTTCGTTGCGAGCAATCTTGCGCAGGCCATCAATCGTCGAGTGGTAGGTCTTCTTTTGGACTTCTTGAACCGCACAGTCGGCGGCGGCGGCGCTGCTCGGCGCAGTGATGCCTTCGATCCTCGGAACGGCGAGGCAGTAGTCCACCGCGCCACCCGCGAAGAAGACTTCACGGCAGCAAGCTGTGACGCCGAGTTCAGCCGTTTGCACGGGGGTAAGGCTGGTGGTTGTTCGCATAAGCCTTGAGAAATCGACAGTCGGGGCGGGAATCGTTGATGATTGCGACTGCAACCTCACGCGGACGACGTCCAACGGAGTCACTGCAAAGACAATGAGATTAGCACATGTTTTCGGTCGGTGCGGCAGAAGGAAAGGATTGCTTGCTCACCCAGCAGCGACGTCAACAAGCTTCCCGACATGGCCGACACCATCTTCTGGCCGGCCGTGATGTCGGGAATGCCATCGCTTCCATCTCCGCCAGACATGACGGCTTGGCTCCCGTCTATCCTGTCGTAGTTTTGGCCGTTTGAGCTGTGGACAACAGACGTAGAAAAGGATCCCATGCCGGCCGTCGGAGGCGGGGGACGTGAGCGAGGAGCCGAGCCCTCGGCCTGTCACGAATTGAGCGGCCTGGCCGCTGAGCAGAATCTCGGAGATGCTCGGCCCAGCTCAGTGTGAGTCGAACGGATGTCGGGCCGTGCGCAAGAGGTAAATCCGGGCTTCAGCAGACGAGGCGATGCTCGTACGGATATCGGTATCAATGCAGACTGAGCGCAATATCAGGATATAGAAGTATCGAGAGGATGAAGGAGACAAGAATCGCCCGGAATCGAGCGGTCATAGCTGTGCTAACATATGCTGGCCAGGCGGAAGGTTGTCGGCTAGGTGTTTTACAGTAGTAGTGAGTTCGGTGCTAGTGCAGCGCTTCAATTGCCCCGGCCCCATTGAATTTTTTTTTTTTCTGTTCGGCGTCTTGCTCGCCTCCACGCCGCAGCCGGAGATGAATCTTGGACCCGTGAGTAGCCGATGATGTCACCCGGCGCTGTGATTGGCTGTTGGCCAGCTGTTGGGAAGCCGTGGCGATTGATAAGCGGCGATTAGATAACAGTTCCTGCAGACCCTTTGGCTTGCACGGATTAGAGGTACAAGAGGTACGTACTCGAGGGTACTTGGGTACATGCGAATACTTGGGGGACAATGGCGTCTTAGTCATCCAGCAGCACGCTATGCCAGATTGCCCAGGCCGATCGAGTCACTCCAGGGACGCTTTGCCTTGACCGAATTATTGCAAGTCTCATCTCATCTGATCTCATATCGACCTCTGCAGCTCCCTACAGGTACCTACACGCAGTATCGTGAACAAAGATGCAATAAAACACAGCATCTTCATACGTATTTCTCCATCTCATCTCACTTCTTTTCATCTCGTCTCATCATCGCCTCACCGTCTTGTCATCGTTGATTCTCCTGTGACAAAGCACCATCTCAATGTCTCTGTAAACTCGAATACCGCTAGTACCTACCTATAGCACGTTCATACAGCATTAGCAATCAACCAGCTCTCACGCAAATCCCCCGCGCTCGGCCATATCGGACACCCCTTCTTTGTTGAATTGAATTGCCACAGCCGCCCACAGCCATGGCCTCACAAGACCGTGAAGCAAACTCGGAGCTGGAATCCTTCCGCCGGCAATGGATCTCCGACCTGCAGTCCAGAGCCCATGAGGCCGACGGTTCGTCTTCAACTGCCGCCGCCGCCCCGGCTGTCACTTCACGGCCGAGACGGCGGACCGGCCCTTCAAGTCCAACAATCGCAAAGAAGCATTTGCCAGCCATTGAAGACGATGAGTACTATCTCCACGGCCCGACTTTTGATTCCATGCCCCCTCCCTCATCTTCGGGGCATCTGCTGTCAGATCCGCCGGGCAAACACGAACACGATGAGCAGCCCTTGGTCTCAGCTCTAGATCATTATGAAAGGGCCATGGAAAAGGAGGCGCAGGGAAACATGGGGGAGAGTCTGAAGCTGTATAGACAAGCCTATCGAGTAAGATTTGATCAAACCGGACACCCCGTATTTGCGTGCAGATAATGCTGACTTTGCCCATCCAGCTGGATCATCGCGTGGACATGTCGTATCGTGAGAAGCACTTCCCAGCCGGCTTTGCACCCGCCAAGGTTACGCCCTCATCCTCGGGAGCAGTAACGGCACCGCCAGCAGCATCACACAAACCTGCGGCTCCCACCACCGCCGAAGAGGAGCCTCAGCCGCTCACTTTGGAAGAGCTCATCGCCAGCTTCTCGGGGTTGAAGATTGAGGGGGCGCCTCCCATCATTGAAGACACACCGCCGCCCCCATGCCCAATTTCCAACCTGCCGGACGAGCTGCTCGTGCACATCCTCAAAGACGTCGCCGTGGCCGATGTGGGAGACTTTGCCCGCCTCAGTCTTGTATGCAAGCGATTCGCCTACCTCGTCGCCACCGAGCAGCGCATCTGGAGGCGCGTCTGCCTCGGGACCGAGTTTGGCTTCACCTCCATGCCTCGCCACTGGCAAAAGACTGTCGAATGGGAACAGCTCGAGGCCCAGGAAGAGGCGGACGAGGACGGTTTCCTCGTCAGCATGAGAGAGGTCGAGGAGCGCCGCTTGGCCGACGCCCTCTCTTTCACGACTTCCCTCCACGATACCGCCGTTTACCCCTCGTGGAAGAACATGTTCCGCACGCGCCCTCGCATCCGCTTCAACGGCTGCTACATCAGCACCGTCAATTACATCCGCACCGGCCAGGCGACAAACCAGGCCGTCTGGGGCGGAGACCCTTACCTCATCGTCACCTACTACCGCTACCTGCGCTTCTTCCGCGACGGCACCGCCATCAGCCTCCTCACCACAACGTCCCCCGCCGACGTCGTGCACCATCTCACCCCTGAGCTGCTGAAGCTGCACCGCGAGGCTCCCCACGCCCATCTCCCTTCCGCGATGATGCACCAAGCCCTCAAAGGCCGCTGGCGGCAGTCCTCCGCGTTGGACCATCCGGACAACACGGACCCAAAGGAGCAGGAATCGGACTTGTACGTCGAGACGGAGGGCGTGGGCGCAAAGTACATGTACCGCATGGACTTGTCGCTTCGAAGCGCCGGCAAGGGCACCCGCAACAACAAGATCGTTTGGAGGAGCTTCAGCAGCTACAACAAGCTGACGGACGACTGGGCTGACTTCCAGCTCAAAAACGACAAGCCCTTCTTCTTCAGTCGAGTGAAGAGCTACGGCGTAGGAGAATCAGCTTGAGATCTCTCTCCGACGTGATGCTTTACCTTTTTACTGGTGGAAAGCGTCTGCGACGCCACTATTTCCTACAAATCAATGACTTGACGAAAGGCGTTTTCTTTTTTTGCATATTCTGAATTGAATTCCTAAAGTTCTGCATAATGGTTAGACACGTTGAAAGCACATAGATGTACATCAAAGTCTTGATGAGAACAAGAAAATATCACAGCGTTTTACATGTTTACTTGCAACTGCTTGGATCTAAAAAAAAAAAAAAAGAATTTAAAAAGAGAAGAGCCTTAAACAAAAAGACCTCATCAGACTCCCATTAGATTCATAATATTTTTTTCCACATACAAAATGTAAGTCCCGCCTGCTTCCCCCCCCTAGACTGTAAAAAGATGCCACATGTGCCACGCTAGAGTTTTTGGTATACAAAGAGAAACAAAGCGCAAAAAGAAAGAAAAAATGGAGGTCCGTCGCCATGATGATATGATATTCAATGCCCAGAATGACGCACCAAAAACACGAAAAAGGGGAAAGAGGAGGAGAGGACATGTACAACAAAAGTAGTGAAATATAGGAAATCGCTTGATCGCTGAAACGTAAACGGCTACCAAATCTCGGAAAGAGAGAGATATGCGTCAATAACATGTAAAAGAAAAAGAGAATGCTAGGTAAGCCTGTGCGAGATCGTATGTATAGGGGGGGTTGAAGAGTGTTGTCTTCAAAAAGATGACAATATGATAGATAGGCCCATGGAAAACTCCACTTAAAGTATATCGTATGAGAGATATGCTTTTCCGTAATGAGTAAGATGATAAAGTTGGTATTATGTGTTGTTGCTCGAACAAAATCGCCGCGAGCATCTCACCGAAGCCGCCTCCCGTCCAAAAACTTTGGTGGATCAGCAGGGTTGTAGTAGGTCTGCTCAAACTGCATGGCCTTGCGCGCCTCATAGGCTGCCCGCTCTTCTTCGTCCATGCTGAAAGCCTTCTTGAGCCATCCAAACGCGCTCTTCTTCTTCTTGAGCCCCTTGTCCACGGTTTTTGTGGTTCGTACACTTTGCGCCGTCCCGTCATCGTAGTTAATGGACGTTACCTTACTCAGAGTGCTCATGCCGGTGTTGGACGGTTTGTTACGCAGATGGCGCGGCGGTACCAAATTCGACCCGCTTTGAACATACATAGATTGACCATGTCCAACGGCGGTATGCGGTCTCTGTTGTAGTGGTGAATGTGGCGACGCGTGAACGGGGTGATATCGTTGTCGGTCCGATCGTGGTGATGGTATAACATTGAGCTGCGGGGGAGACATTTCCATATTGCTCGAGCTGCCAGATGGATGGCGACCATGACGCTCGGCATCAGACTCGTACGCCGAATCAAATTGGTGAGATCTCATTGTCTGAGGTGTGGTAGTGCCAGGCGAATGGGCGTACATCTCCATGCCTTTCAGAGATCTTGGTGGAATCTGAATGTCCCCCGGCGGAATCATTTTTTGGGATACACGATCACGGAGAGACGTCCTTCTCTGCACAATATCGCTGTCTCGCCATGTCATAGACTGGGTGCTTGCCGGAGTATACGGTGCGGATTGGAGTGATTGCAGGGTCGACTGGGATTCCGATCGAGCGCTGTGGCCAAGTTCATCTTTGATCAGGGGCGACGGCAAGGGCGCGGGAGGCTGCGGCGTATACGTCCGGGGCTGAAGAAGAAACACCGGTTCTTCCATCTCCGTCTCTGGCTCACTCTCTTCGGATTCCGCAACGGAGTCTTGGCGCAGGTGAATGTGCATTGATTGCGGGCTAGTGACGCCAAAGGTATTCGCGATAGATTGCGGAGTGTACTGAGGACTATCAATGGTAGGAGTGGCCGCGGTGGTAGCCGACTGCGGGCTGTTGAGGCCGAAAGTGTTTTGAGTATGCCGAGTGGAACGGAATGGTGGAAGCAAAGGTAGGCCACCTGGCAAAGGAAAGTCAATGGTGCTGGTATCATCGTCAATGATAGAGCTGGCAGGTCTCTTGTCTGAAGAGCCGCTTCGAACACTCTGTTGGGTAATGGATTCCGAGGGCGCATGATACGGCGTAGTCTTGATTTCAAGCTTCAAGGGTGGGACATCCTCAGCATTGGGCATCGGTGGCGCAGAGAATGGCTTGATGCTCGCCTGAACTTTGAATCAGCTATCGAGACCAACAAACACGAAAGGGGGAACGACTTACCCAAGTCCGCCGACTAGCCTCACCAGCTTTCTTTTCCATCTCGGATATAATGTTCATCAGGCGGATAATGAGGCTGTTGATATCATGGGTGCTGTCGCTGATTTTCTCAAATGCAATAAGCCACCCCTCCGCATTGCCGCTCATGGCATCAAAGATGTCAATGACATCTGGCTGGTCCCCTCGCCAGGCACCTTCGGATTGCTCGTTCAGCCAGTTGATGAAGATGTTGCTGGTCTGCAGCCCGGCTTCGATATCGTCATCCCACTGCTTCATAGCCACGTTAGTTCTGGCCAGAATGTGCTCAATCTTTTCATTGCCCTCGAGTATCTCCGTCCGAAACTTGCGGTCCTCGAGCAGCTGCTCAAATGCTGTGACGTTGGACATGGGAAGCATCAAGTGGTCGATGCGCTCCTTTAGGTCCAACTCTACTTGCTCAAGATCTTCGATTGTGACTTCTAGAAACTCGTCCACTTCGTCAATGTGGCCCTGGAGGATTGTAACCACTTGCGTATTGTTGTTGGCCATGCCGTTGAGCATCAGATACACGCCAAAAGAAATCTGAGCAATGAGCTTGGCCAATTCGTGCTGGGTCTGCCCTGATCGAAGCCTCCATTCGGCATCAAAAGCGGGCTCGTCTAGGCCTTGCGCAAGCACAGCTTCTCTACGGCCCTGAGCGTCCAGCGCCCTCAGCTTTGGTTTCTCAACCGCGATGCCACTCATCACCTCGTGTAGCGACTCGGCAAATGCATCCTGGAGAGCAGGAATGGGGTGGACGGGAATACTTGGCGGCGGTGGCGTCGGATCGGAACCATGGTCGGACTCGTTGTCGTCCACATCCCCTTGGTCGTCATCGTCAGATTCAGAGTCTCCCGCCCGTCGGTCGCTTTCAGAGTACCGCGCAGAGCTTAGGGTAGTGTTCGAAGGGGGCTCTTTGGCGCGGGGGGTATCTGGGGAGAGCGGAGACGACAAGGTGTCAATCTCGGGGAGCAGGACGATACGGAGTCCTCCATCGTCGAAGTCGAGAGGCGGCAAATGAGTAGTCGATGTCATGGTGGTGCAGATACCGCGTTATATGGAAAACAGCAAGGCCAGATCAAGCTATATCAGGGGTTTGCACAGCGCTGTGGGAATCGAGGGCCAGGCTGTGTACTAGGTAGCTGGCAGAAGTCGAGATGGCTTCAAGATGCAAGCAATGGCGATGATGATGATGGCGATGATGATGATGGTCTCGAGAGTCGAGGGGCGCTATCTACACCAGTCAAAAGCTTCGTTTAGATGGAACCAATAGCCATAGCATCCCCATTCAAGTACAAAAAAAGATACGATGGCGGGGTCGAGAGCTCGAGGCTCAAAGTTGGCGCTCGATTCCGATATGATGAAGGGATCGTGAGCCAAGAGCGGGACAGATGTTGAGTTCCCAGACTGCCTGACCAGCTGGTGCCAGGGACAATCAACGACGGCAAAGGCGAGTTGGATGGAAAAGAGGCCGGCTAACCAACCAGCCAAGGCAGGCCTCTGGTGATGGTTTATGGAGGAGATTCGAGCGCGACCAGAGGGCGAGGAACAGAAACGAAACGTGCTAATGTTATTGCTGCCCACCCGGCCCAGGTGCTTCTTCGTCCGTGGCAGCTCGAGCCCAGACCAGCTCCAAAGCGTCCCCGTTCGCCTGTTAGCGCAGGTCTGGCCGCTCACTAACGGCGCCTCGACTGCTAAATTGGGAACAAGGTGATGGGAGCCCGCCATCAGATCCCCTGGTCTCTAGTGCCGCCGGCAGGGAAGAGCCAATGGGCGAGGGTCGAGCTGTCTCGCTGCGGCGTCTGTGCCTGAGCCCGTGAGCCGATGCCTGTACGTGTACGTCTGAGGCTTCGATACCTGCTGATTGATGATGGACTCCTGAAGTGGCCAGTGCTGCAGCTCGAGCTCGAAACTGGGCTTGGGAGACGCGGCTCGCATGGACGGCCAACCTCATCAGGGGGGGGGGGCTCGACAACGGCCAGATGGGGCTCGACAGATTTGATGGTTCAATCTCAGCAGCGCCACTGCACGCGTACCTGAGATGGTAGCAGTGCTAGTCGCATTATGGGGCTCAGTAGCAGCAACGAGTAAGATTTGCCTTGATGCATGTACGAGTGCAGTACGACGGAGTGGTCGATTTCTTCCAAGCCCAAGTTTTCTTTGGGGTTGTGTTTTTTTTTTTCTCTTTGTTTTTTTTTTGTCTGGCGGAATTCACACCGGCCAGGCAAAGCGGTGTGCGTGCGTGTCTTGCCAGTTGTTGAATTCTGCACAGATGGCTGGCTTGCCGAGACATGGACGGGAAATAAAATAAAAAACCATCCAACGCAAGGGCTGGTGTTTTAGCACTCGTCAGCAGATGCAAGGTAAGGGCAGCTAATGATTCTACGTACTACTACGAGTCGCATTGCCTTATCAATTGGCATTGAATTGAGCAGCAGAAACGGCTTGGTGGCGTGGCACAACCTCACAGATACGACTACCTACCTAGGTATGTACTGTACAGCTTCGCTACCATATTCGCAAGGTATAGAACAGACCCTTGATGACTGACTTGGCCTCTTTCTTTCTGTCTTGTACGTACGGAGTAGAGCCAAGACATCCATCAATCGGCTCGATACCAGCAGGCACGCAAGACACGGCCCAGTGGATACGTCGGTTCGTCCAAGAGGCGATGATCAGCAGCAAACCCGATCTCTGCGGTCGAGACAATGCCGATCCCCAAATTGCCTGTGTAAACGTACATATCTATAGCAAAAAAGGCGATACGCGTGGTCGCAGAGACAACCTCCAACTAGTACCTAGACTACCTACATGCTTGTCCTACTTGGTGCCTGATAAAGGATCCGATTCCACCACACGATACGCTCTGTTCCATCAGGCACGGCTGCATCTGCATCTGCATCTGCTCCGGTCTTTGGTCCCAGCAGTGGGTTACACGCGCAGGCGAGTGGATGGCACCATCGACAAAAGCCATTTTTAGCCAGTCGCCTCCAATGCTAGTCGTCGGCTGCTAAGGAGAAGTGCAAATTTGATATCAAATAGAGGCCAGTCCATCTCCGATCGTACCTGGAATAGGCACGGAGCATGGCCCGTCGAGGGCCCGGATATTACGAGGCCCCGGGACATGGCAAAACCACCACCAGCACCTCGTTTATACGAGCAAAGCGGCCCAGAACGGCCATAACATTCGGCACGCACGTACGGACTTGTGCTCATATTCTATCCATCTACTCCGTACTTGCGCACCTCTCTTTCTTCGCGCATTTAGTCCGCCCACGGGCCATTGATGCCTATCATCAGCTGTCAACAAAGCAGCCCGAGCCCAAAGTTGGTGGTCAGCTTGCATACAGCTACAACATGCCCGCCCGCTTGCCGTCGCAAGCATTGATGGCAAGGAGCCAAACTTGACCGACGCCCGTGACTCTTGTGTCCAATCTCAGTGCCTACTATTTACTACTAATCTGCCAAACCTGCTCCAAGTGGTTCACAGCTTTAGCCGCATCCTGTGCCGGGGGTGCCGTGGGTTCTTCATTTCAGCGGCCTTGGCTACTCCGTACTTTGCCACCTGGTCCTTTTCACAGGCGAGTTCTTGTTTTGCCTTGCCCTCCTCCCTTTTTTTCTTGGATTCAATTCCTTTTTTATTTTAATACTAATCAAGAGCCATTCATTCCCTCCATGCATCAAGTCTCGGAGATTGATGGAAAAGCTTGTTCCCCCCTGCCTGTCCCGTTCGTTGCCATATAAGTTGATATTTCCAGGGGCTTCGGAGCGCTGGGCCTCATAACATTAGCGCGAGGGTTGTCTCGGTCTCTGGCGGATGCGCGCGACTGCGGCTATGCTGGCGCAGCAGCGTTTTTTCCTGTTTCTCCCCCAGTTATCGAAATCATGTTTCCCAAGTCGTGTTATTTACATCAAATCTTCTCCTGGCACGCATCCACTTACTGTAGCAGAGCGCGAATGCCTTCTTCCGTCCCTTCCATTAGCGTAGTTCAGAGAGGCAGTGCACGTATTCCCTAGCATTGATACCCTTTTCCACTCCAATTTCGCAGAGTGGGCATCTTTTACGCGATGGGGGAAGGGGTTGTTTTTTCATCCATTCTTATTTACCACGGACAGAAAATCGACCCATCCATTGGGCTAGCGAATATTACCTATTAACCGTTGGAACTACCAGTAAAAGCCATCCATACAATAAGCCTGGGATATCAAAGGCCTGCTGCTGTTGCAACACCACGAGGAATCGTACGAGTGCCGGTGCCCGCATGAGCTCCTCTCATCTCATCTCTGCACGACAGCAGCAGCTCTCCTGCACGTCAGGTACTGTACAACTTCAACTCCCGGCATCACGGCGCCCATCTACCGGCAAATCCTCCCAAACGCTGTGGCCCCGTTGCTCCCCCCATCTTCAACCTCCCCCCACTATCAAAGTGATCAACAAGATCGGTGGCCCAGAAGTGGATGGCCTGCAAGTTGCCGTGATCATCGCACAAGGGGAAACGCCCAGGTGGCGTCAGTGCTTCCAAGTCCACTTGCGGGCTTACTGGATTCAGCAAGTTGGGAAACGATCAGTTGGGTTGCGTTACCAAAGCATGTGGGCAAGCTGGCGATGAGCGTTCACTTACACGGCCGCGAGCTTTGAATGGGGAGAATACGGTGCATAGCGTCCACGAATTAGACGTTGAATGATTTATTTGACTTTACTTTTATATAATTTTCTTTTGTTTCGGTTGCCTTGTCACGTTTTGGATCCCTAGGCAATCAGTATCCAATCAATTATTACTGCAAGTGAAAAGACACTCCTGTGGCATTTAGTTTGATGCAGTAACCCTTGCAGCATCCCCAGGACCGGCATTTAACGGAGTGCCATCTCGCGGCATCAATCTCTCAACCCCCACGGAGTACATAGGCAGGTCTAGACTGCAAAGGAAATGGAACACTAGTCAATCGACCTTGTCTAAGGGGTTGATCGACCGTGTTAGAAGTTGGCATTTACTGATGGCATAAGCAAGATTATGAAATGTCCCATGGAGAAATTGGCACGTGTTTGCCGACATTGGAAATGGACCAATTCTGTCATGTATCCAGCAACCAGGAGACTCCTACAATGGCGAGAAGTAGAAGAAGCGCCTTTCGTCTTGTCAGATCACTGCTAAACATCAATTCATCCGTCATGATGAATATACGACTGCATAATTCGGGAGCAAATATGGAGCTTCACTTTTGCCCGGAATCAAGTCTGTTATAATACCTAATGCCAGCTGGACGCTCATTCTTCATCCATACCCAACTGTCTTTTAGTGTCTGCTATTATTACTATCCTCGTCCAGAGTCTTTCAATATCACTACACCACTCCATTACCTACCTATCTGGAGTTTCTACACCCAAAGCCAACGTTGGGTAGCATCATGCAAGTCGGACCATCTTTTCCCATCCATCTCTCCAGATTAACCCGTAATTGCTCCGTACTCCTGTCACGGCATTGCTCCCCTCGAATTCAGCCTCTTTCGGGAAGGTGTCATTCATTACTACACATTGGTTTAATATGAGGAAAATGTTGTACTAGGAGGTTATGCTCTAGCTCCCATTCATCTTGGTTCCCCCCAAATGCCGTTGAAAGATGTGCGCCACAGATCTGAATTAGACGACACAACTGAAAACACATAAAAAAACATATCATAACAGAGGCCAGCTCATCTAAATGTAGACTTCTACCTAATATCGGCGCGATATATGACCGATGCAACTTGCATGTACGAGTAACCTTAGTACCTAACCCAAGAACCCCCCCCCCTTCCTTTTCCCTTCTAATTGAGCCGAAAAAAACAAACCAACATGCCCGCTTAACCTCTAATGTTACATACACTTCTATCAACATTCACGCTAACACTTCATAGTGATGCCCTTGCGCTTCTCCGATTCGCGAATCTCAAACATGACCTGAATGCCGACAAATAGACAAGATGACGCGGTGAGAATAAAAACGACCCCTGAACATTGTCCACACGTTAGTACAGGGTTTGACAGTCAATGAGAGTGGAAGTTTCAACATACCTGACCAATCATGCAGAATGCTGCTAAGAATGCTCTGTAATCCGTCTAGACCAACTGCAAAGCCAACCAAATTGGCAGAAATCATCATGAGCACGTTCGCCACCGCTCCAACGCAGCAGAGCATGCGATACTCCGTAGGCCGGTTCTCCCACTTCTGCTTCGGGAAAAAGTAGCTAGCAGTCCACTCCGGCACCATGAAAATAACAATGAGCCAGCCCCAAATGAGCAGGCGGAGCTTGATGTCGTGCCAAAGGGCGACAAATGTGAAGACCAGTAGGTACGTGATGACGGACCTGGCCGAAGACCGCCAGTTACGAAACGAGGAGCCACCGAGGGGAACGTAAATGTACCGGATGAGCCAGCGGTTGTATGAGCGATGCCAGGCGCGCCAGAAGAGCTGCGTGCTGTAGTTGTTGCTCACGCATCGGACCATGTTCTCTGGCGGGTCAATGCCATCCACCAAGGCCCAGAGGCGGAACATGCGCCAAGGAAGCAGCAGCTTCAGCCAGATGATGTGGAGGTTGAAGAAGGACAGGAGACTGAGCTGGGCAGCAGTGTAGTCGCTCCACACAGGCGCCGCTTTGCTGATTGCGCCGACATAGTCGTAGTGTAGGACAAGCTCCATGGAGAGGAGGACAAGCAAGAATCGAATGCCGTACCGAATCGTGCGGGGCCATTCGATGCTCGCGGCGCGATACTTGGACTGCGAAATGTAGTCATTGAAAGTCAAGATTGGGCCAGCAATATACAGCGGCGCATACAATGCGTAGGCCAGGTAGTTGCGATACGAGAAATCCCCAATGTCGGCGGGAATCGAAATTCGGTCGCGCTCGGAAAGATTGGCGGGATCCAATCCCTTCTTCTTGGGTGTATTAGACGCAGAGTGATAATTGAAAGCGGGGTTGGCCACGTGCTTACCTCGAGAGAGTTGACGTTGCGCTTGTCGATGCTCCAGTAGTAGTCCAAGTTGAAGCTGATGAGTCGCAGAATGGTGATGTTGAAAAGAATGTCCCAGCGCCTGAGGATTCCCCCCCATCTATCCAGCCAATAGCCCCAATGCGCCAGCGGTCCCCATGGAGGGCCTACCCAGTTGGCCAGAAGCTGGAATCTGTATCCCATGGTCAATTCATTAGCAAACAACGTGCCAATATTGAAGATCCATGTTGCCGCGGGGATGTATTGCCGGGGCAGCTTGGTCGCAATCTGGTAATTGATGCCGAGGATGGCGAGAATTTTAAAAGACGATATGCCGTGGAGAATGACAATGAAGATGATGGCAAAAACAAAGTCAAATGTGGCACGCTTTTCCAGTCTCGTCGAGCCTCTGCTGCCTCGCGCGGAGGGCTTATACACAGATTCCCACCCCTTTCGCAACAATGGGTGGAATATCAAAAGCCCCGTCATGACAGGAAAGTTGCCTCGGAACGTATTGTACTGCGCATCGGAGTTGTCGATTTTTCGCCCCGGGATCCATCCGTCGGAGAGGAACCGTTCGTACTTGGGATATCTGGGGTCAGAAGCTGCCCAGACTTGTCAGCGTCTTGTACATCACATCTCGGTAGTCGGATTCGGGGGTTCCTCACGTTTCGAGACATCATAGGCTATCCAGAACATGTACGGGACCACGAAGATGAAGACGAGATAGTAGAGGAAGAACTCGGGTGTTCGCCATTTCGACGGCGGCGCTGAGCTTCGAGCCTTGGCCGCAGCCTCTCTCTCTCCGACCACATCGCCGCGAGAATCAATGACTGTCTGGTAGGGGACCGAGGTGGGCGAGGTGAATCGCGTGTCGAGGGTGTCGAGGTCGTAGACCTTGCGCAGATAGCGAAGAAGACCCATGGTGGCTGATCTGGGTCCTGGCGAGCTGGGTTCAGCACATGTTGATCCGATTGGGTGGGCGGTTGCAATGGCAGACAAGCACAAGCAAACAAGGTGAGGCTCTGGCTGGGCACAGCAGAAACGGCAAGCTGTTGTCTCGTGAGGCTCGACAGAAACGAGCGGCTAGGTGGGGCTTAGCATTTGATCTCAGCAAGCGACGCCCCTGAATCCTCGGCCCCACGATTTGCGTGCTAGTTGGTACTGGTACTTGTGCCGCCGCCAATGCCCCTGGGCTCCATACTTGCGCCGAGTCTATTTGCATGTATTGATACTCCATTCGTAACTGTCCCAACACTTGAAACTGCTTCACTTACATGTACCTACCCTATGAAGTTTGCATCTTCTCAGTTGTCGTCATGATGTTTTTTTTTTTTTTTTGGCGAATTGGTGATTTCAATGACAGTTACGAGTCTCGAAAACATGAAAGAAAGTTTAGTTAAAATAGTATTGGGTAAAATATGGCAGTGCGTTGCTACCTAGGGAGTTGAGGTTGTATCGTCTCGACAAATGGCGATGCGGCTTCTAAGTCGCTTGGGAGATCTATCATGGCCTCACTGACATGGAACTCTTACGACAACACCACTCATCTGAGTTGCGGAGCACACCATGAACAATTACCAAATACTAGCCGAGAGGGGAAAAAGAAAACATTTCGTGATCACAAGAGCCGCCAAAGACGCTTCGCCGATACCGAAATCTTTGCTCAGAGAAATCAAGCGGCGATAGCACAAGCTACAGCCGACTGGATGCGAAATAGGTACACGCAATTTCGCCAGCACATGCAGGAGAGAAGAAAAAAAAGGAAATCTAGAGTTACAGTTGGTCTCCCGAAAAGAGGCCCCGTGAATGGCGATGCAGCCAATGGCTCAAGGCTCAACGAGCAGAATCCTACAGGCCCACGAGGCTGGTGCGGCTCTCCAAACTACATGTAGCCAGTCAAGACGAGCCAGGCAAGCAGGCGGCAAAGTTGTACTGTATGCGTTGGCGTGCCGTAGATGTCACTCTTGTACGAGCTTTGAGATTGTTTTCCTTCTGGAGCCCTCCTTCAACGAGCAAATCACTTGGACGCGCGGTTTGCTGCATGATGATCCAATATGTTTGCTTCTCCCTCTCTCACTCTCCCATGTTCAGCTTCCCCTCCCGCCCCCTGCAAGGCGTCAAACAAGCCAGACGAGGGCGAATGGGATTTCTGGCCTCGGAACGGGCCCCCTCAAACGATGCTTGCCGGGTCCTTGTTGAGGTGGCCAAGCCACATGCGCTCTTCTATGCCGCTCATGGTGGTACCAGTCGAGGTTATAGTGGAAACTTGAAGGCTGAACAATGTTTGCCCAGGCGCAGCGTCGGGCGTGCGACGCCCTGGACGTTGAGAAGATCACGACTCTCTGCAAGCCTCCCATCTTTGAAAACCCCATAAAGAACCTCTGTCAACTTACCTGAAACTCCTCATATTGATATAAAACAACCATAGCATCTAGTACTTGGCAACTGCTCCGAAACACGCGTTGTGTCGACGTCGACCTTACCATGTGTGAAGTCAAGCTCTCCATCTGCGTCCACTGCGGCAAAATCTTTGCGGCAAAGATGAAGTACTGCGGCCCGGTCAAAGACAAGCTGCTGGTAACGGACAGCACGCCATTCGAAATCAACTCGTCGTTCAATTGGTCCCCGATGGAGGGGTGCGGCGGCCTGCGAATCCATCCCAGGGCAAACCTCGACGCCTGCAGAAATGACATCTCGAGGCCCGAACTGCCCTTTGACCGACCAACGGCGGCGAGGCCAAGCTCCAGAAGCCCTTACCCGACGCCAATGGCGCTCCAGCGGACGGACATGCGAGAGCAGCTTCCTCCGCTCGTGGGCATGGAACAGCACCAGGGGGTGTCCATGATGCCGCTGGGTTCAGATGTGCAGCTTCAGCTGCAAATGCAGATCCAGATGCAGACGGAGACGCCGACTGGAGACACACCAACGGTTGGGTCGCCATCGTCTTCGTGGTCGGGGTCGACTGTATCATACTATTGACCTCGTATCATGGCCTCGGCCCTTGACCGGGACTCCTCTGGCTCCGTCTTCTATACCGTACGTATATCCGCCGGACATATACCCACTCTACGGCAGAAAGACGACAAACCCAAGGATGAAGAGCAGAAGTGGAGATGGCATTTCCTGAAGGAAGTTATATCGATCAAAGCAGCATAGTCATATTTCCTCAAACTTCCAAAAGTTTCTTCACGGGTTGGTGTGGCAGGATAAGCAATGCTACCGGAGAGAGGATGGGGGCATGACACGGTTAGTGAAGGGATACCGAAGGGATTGAATCCTAGAGGAATCGGTTTCTTTGGCTAGCTGAGGTGTACTCTGGAGGAGTGTGTTTGCTGGGAGCCTCGCGGGGGATGGCAGTGTCGTCGGACCAGCCGGCTTTAAGACCATCACACAAGTTTTTCTGGGTCAGAGATTTGCTGTTCATGGCCCTCATCACACAATGCTGCTGGTTTTGGGCTGTTGGTTGGTCATAATCTTTGCTTTAGCCAGAATCGAAGGGGTGTGCTTTCAGCCCGGCAGACTGTGTGTGCCTCCGTACTTCGGCAAGGAAGCGCTGGCTTCAGAGTGGCGCCGCCGTTGAAGAATCAAAACGGCAAATAACCCGCGCGCGAAAGCTACGGTTCTCTTTTCTTGTAGAGGCTGGGGCGTCATATGCTATATCCATGCAGGTAGTATAAGATGCCCACAATGAAACCCCGTTATCCAGACAGGAGAGCACACACTCCTTCTTCATTCTCTTCGGGCCGTGTAAATACCCCGAGAGTGTGGAGGGAATGAATTCTGTACATCTGAACCCGGGAGCACACCCGAGTCCATTTATAGTCCCTTATCCAGCGTTGGTGAATATGAAATAGAGAGGCCTTGGCTTGAGGGGAGTTTTCCACACCGGCCTCTCTCCCGTGGCAGCAACAAGCTCCCCGGCCAACAATTCCGAGCTGTAAACTGTCCATGTAGTCCTTTGCACAGCCTTCCAACTCCATGGTTTCCGGCTCCGCGGGCGGCATCTTATTCCGGGCCTATAAAGCATACAGAGAGCGGTCCGTGGATGGCCACCACGGGATACTACCATGTCGTTTCTGTCAGGCTCAAGTTATTAACACCTAAATCCGTAATCTTCGCCGATTGGTACTTACGAGTGTAGTTGCGTACATGTACTATGTACAGAGCACGATGTGTATAGGACTGGCCGTTCATAGAAGTAGATAGGCGCCGTCGAGATGCTCCGCACGAGCATGGTTTAGATGTCACCTACATGAAGGCATGCCGGATATACATGTAGGCAACGTACCCAGTTACAGGTCGTGTAGCCCAGAGCCCAGGTACAGGGGCAATGGGCGTGGCAAGCGTGGATGTGTCGGACATTTTAAATTGGGGACCTTGTGATTTCTTAAGGCCGATGAGTCGGCCGCTTCGGACGTTGGTTATGCCCAGCCTGGTTGAGTTTTTGTTGCGCGCTGGACGACGAATCGGCTGCTTCGTGATTGACATTCTAGTTGTTGTTGGCAGTTAGCTGCGAAGAATGAGGTGGAGGGTCGGCCAAGATCTTGAAGATCCTGGCGCAAGACCCCTGTGATCCCTTGGCTTATTTTTTCCACGCTGCTTTTTCTCGTCCGTTTACTTTTTTGGAATTTTAATATCCCGGGATTCGGGCGCTGTTGGTTAACCACGAAGGCGTCATTTCCGTTTCGTCGGCCGAGAGTGCGGACCATGTGGCTCTGATAGCCGCGACGGGGGCATTGACCTACATACTCCGTCTCCATGTATTCCATGTCCATCGACTGGGGGGCGACGGTGAACGGAGAGCGACTCACATAGGGACTGGGACGATGTGACAGAGACCGGGCTGGGACTATCTGCCGGATAGCTTTTTCGGCTGTACTGCAGGCTGCAGAGCCACGTACGAGTACTGACTGGAGGAGATGTGAAGGGGCAAATTGTGCGCAGACGGGCGATTGCACGAGCTGGATCGACTTGATCAATCTGAAAATGCGCAGCACAGTATCACGGAGTACGGAGTACGGAGTACGTGCATGCAATCTCCAACAATGCCGTCGTTGTTCGGCAGCGGCCGCCTGGGGCAAGCGGGCAGCCCTGTATTTGAGTTTGAGCCGCTAACCTGAGCTCAAGTCGATTACAGGGAGCGGCAGCGGCAAGGAATGCTGAGTTTCATGATCGGCTGACTGGGTACATACAGTCGTTTACCCATGGCTGTGTGCTTATTTGGTGGTGATGCCTGTAGGATTGGATATGTGGTGTTGCAATATTGAATTGATGACTTGCCCCCGTCATCAAATTCCTTTATTTTTTGGTGCGTAAGGCAAGGGCATCGGGCTGAATGAGCGAGATGCAAGTGCCAAGTACTGTATACCTGTAGTCGTACCTACACTCTACACGGAGCATGCGTGAATCGTATCGATTTGATTGAGCTGATGTGACTTCCAGGTTGATTTAATTGGAATTGATGGACAGACACTGTACTCGTACATGCATGGAGCATTACGTGACTCGTATCACTTGCCGTGGCCATGCCGCGAACCTTGCCCTCTGCATCAACAGCAACCATCCAACATCATATCGGTGCTTGTATTATACCAGTAATATCGGCGTTCCGGGTCGGTTTTTGCCCTGGTTGGCCCGATGGGCGAAGAGGTCAAGTGACGGCAGGCGAGACATGAGCGGGAGTACCTGTGATACGTGCTGCAACTTGGCATACGCACATGTACCTCAGCTACAGCAACACATGTGTCCAGATTACTAACGTGCAAGAGTATACAAGTATCGCGAAACGAGGCAAGACAAAAAGCAAAAAGCAAAAGGCAAAAAGAGGCCTCCCTCCCTCAATGCTCGTCTTGTCGGGCACAGCAATATGGATGTTGGATCGATGATTGATACCCCTCGGCATTAGTGAGTAGGGCTCCTGCAGGGCTGTTCGCTCGCATCAACATCCGTCAATCAAATCGATGCAGCAATGAATGCCTGGCATCTCCAGGCACAGGGCACTCGGCGGAACACACCAGACATTTGATGATGTAGGGCTACCATCGTGCAATCTATTGCTCCGGGCTGCTGAGACCATGCATGCTGCTCCCTACTGTACATGTACATGTGTCCACACCGGGCGCGGACATGGACCAGTTGACGTCTCCTCTCGAGTTCCCAAGCGTTGCCAGCCAACGACATACTTGTACTGGAACGCCACGGCGCGATGTCGACGCCTGATGAATGGGACCAGCGCTCCAACTAACAGCACGTCCAGTCCCCATACCGAGTTGAGGGCCGTTTAATCTTCGTGTTACTGCAGTAGCAGCATCGCCTACTGTACTCGTACCGGACTGCCTGCCTGCCAACCAACACCCAAACCGCTGCTCCATGGCACCACGGCTCAGCAGGGTGGGCTTCCGGCCAGTTGGGCTTGTGGGCCGCAGCAGCGCGACTGGGGGGGTCGATCGTGAGCCTCCAGGTCTCCAACACAGAGCAGCACAGCACAGCACAGCGCAGCACTTGAGCGCATGTGAACATGGATGAAGCTAGGCGCAGACCATTGCCGCAAAGTCGGCCCCGGCGTCCTTTTCGTGTGCGCCGGCAATGCGATGCGCCTGCGCGTGGTGGAGCCCGCTGTCTCGCCCGCTGCAGTCGCCGACTCGCCCGCTGCTTCAGTGCAACTCCAGCAGCCAATGGCGCTGAAAGCCGCCCGGCCCGCTGCCCGACCGGCGTTTGCATCGGCCGCTCTGGCCGCCGGCGATAAGGCCCAGACGGTCGTGGATCTCAATCTCTCATCTCATACCATGCCGGTCCCTTGTCTGATCTGGCGTTGCTGCCCATGGCGTGGTGCGGCCGATGGCTCGCAAAAATAGCCCTGTGCGCCTGGCAGAGTCGCGCAGCAGCTCTCACACTCTCCTTCACCTCGTACCGTACTCGTACACCACCCGTGCTCGTGCCCGTGTCGTGTCGTGTCGTCTTGGGCTGATCTTGTCTGCTTCTTGGATGGCCGCTCGGCACCGTCAAGCCTGCCAGTCTACCGAACTCGTCTACAGCAATATCGTCGATGGGCCTCCCCCCTGGCTAATAATAACTACCTGACCTGGCTCTCTGAGCCTTGGGATTTAACCGTCAATTCAAAGATCCAACGCCCGCCGGTCACCAGTTCCGCGTTGCCTCACCAGCCCTCGAGACACTCACTGAGACCGAGACTTGCAATTTCCCCAACTCCTGCCCGAACGACACCGCTCAAACTTCTTCAACAGCTGCAGCCATCCGGAGCGTCTCAAACAGCACAAACCACTGAGCCGTCCCGTTACCCAACATCGTGTCTCGCACTCCCGGTACAAGGTGTTGCAACGGGAAAACCCCGTGTACGATACACACGGCATCCCGACTAGCCAGCCAACAAAGTTGCATGTACGTTGGCTCTCCTTTCCTTGTCGACCCATCTATCTCAGCCTGGCGCCCAACGCCTTTTTGTCATGCCCTTACGTGTCCCCATCATATCATTTCCCTACATACATCGATCTGTATCAGTCTGTGATGCCAAGGCCCTGTTGATTGCTGCCGTCACATGGGTCCGGCTGCCCACCCTCCATGTAGGAGTAGACGACGAGCCTTTTAGCCATGAGAGCCTCCATCTCGAATCCCTTGCCACCTATATATCTTGCCTCCTCACCCGTTGCCTCTCCATCTGTCAGCCAAAGCCGGCATACACAGGGTACTTGATGCTGTTTTCCTGCTCTTACTGCATATTGCCGATTGGGAACGGATATACATCGTCTAGACCTTTGCAGTGGGGAATGAGCAATTATATCTCACACCTCACATATCACCATCACGGTTCCTCTGTCAAATATTGAACCATTCCTCTCCCACTGCTTTTCTTCTTCTGCTTCCTTCTTTTCCTCCACTGTACACCTCACCACATCACCTTTTTCTCCCATTCATCACCAAAAGTAGCGCAAATTGCATACACCACCGCAGTCCTTGTCTCACTGATGGGTATGGAAGTGTATACTGTATATGAGGCTCTAGCAAGTTCCGTCATCTAACTTGCTCGATAGACTCCAGGGGTTTATACCCAGTCTCTTCGCCCAGGGAAGCGACATCTAACAGGTCCGGCGAACACTCGGTCAAGTCAGACATGGATCCAGGGTCTTGCCATATGGCCTCGAGATTCTACGAGATTTTGAAAGAATCAGGGCTCCAGAGGCAGTTGGAGAACGGCTGGGGGCATCCTCCCCTGGATGATGCTACAACAGGTTCCGCATCAGCCCCCAGTGCTGTGTTGGACCGAGGCAGTGACTTCAGCCGACCACAGTCTCGACAAGGTCCCAAAACATTGTCCCCATCAGGTTCCCGCAAGCATCGAGAAGGAGGGAGCCACAAAAGTCGCAAGTCGAAAAAGTCTCGGAGTGGCCAGGTCAAGGAGGAACACGACGACGAAGAAGAAGAAGATGGCATGGAGACGATCCCGCCCGTCCAAGGATCGAACAAGCCCTATTCCCCAAGCAGTGATTCTCAAGCCACGGAGTCGAGCGAGGAGCGTGGAACGTCTGGTTACAAGTTGAATGGGCAAGGCTATGGAAGCCGCGAATACATGAGTGAGCTGGACTCGGAGCTGGACACTCTCAGGAAGCATCTCCTCCAACGTGCCAACGCTCCCAGAACATTCCCCTAGCTGATTATTTTTGCATCGGCACCTACTTATGACACGGAGCGCACACATTTGTATTCGGGAGAAAGAAAACCCGGCGTCTCATATGCATCGATTGGTCACGCACACGCATCTATCACGGCAAGCCTGTTGATTTTCCACATACAAAGTGATGCAGAGGCGCTACGGAGTTATGGATTTGGATTTGGACATTCTGCTTGAGGCGATAAAGAAGGAAACCGGGATTCTCGAACAATCGGCGGCGATATCGAGGCGGACTGAAGGCATACATACGGATTTATGCCAGGATCCTTGCATTCCCTTCTCCTTCCTCTTCTTTTTTTGTACTTTTGTATTTTCTCAAGTTACTAGCTTCATATAAAATCAAGCCAAACAAGAAAGATAAAAAGCTGACTTTGGTGACGGGCGAGCAAATCAGAGACGTCGGCCAAACGCATGATACTACTCAATGGGGTTGCCGGCCGGTAGCCACGCGCCAGATCGGCCGAAAGACACCACCCATCAGTCGGCCGCTCGCTGTTCCCGAGGCAAAAAAGAGGTGTGGCGTTACGACCCTCCCTGCAGACCAAGTTGAGAGTTTGGCAGACTTTATCGGCCGAATGCCTAAAGGCGGGCACGGAAGAGGAAACACGCATTGGATGTATATGTACTTTTTTTTTTTTTTTTGCTGCGAGTGCGGCGACGACGACCCAACGTGGAACTGATGTGAGCCAACAAGGGCCCGTACCTACTAGGTAAGTACTATACCTTGACATCCGTACTACTTGCAGGTATCGTATCGTATGGTACTATTACCTGTAGGTACTCGTCACTGAACTGGTTTAAATAAGGTACTAGTAGGTACTTGCCCGTCCTCTTTATTCCGTAACGCCGTTGCTGTCCAAACGATGAAAACAGAGGGTGGAGCCACGCTCAGGTTCGGACGCAGAGACGTAGATGGTGCGGGTGCGGTGCAGTGCATGCGCTGCGCAGGATCTCGGCAGCGGAGCAATCAGGTCATTGATTCATTGTCTTTGGCCGGGACATGCATAAGGTAATTCTGGTCTCGCTTGTATGCATGCAAGGTCTTGTTGGGGGAAAGTGGCGTTTTGTTTGACAAGATACTTCAAGGTAGGTACCTAGATGCTATGTACCTATAAGCAACAAATTGAAAGAAGTTTCATTTTTCTCTCTCTTCTTTTCTTCACCGACAAGCTTATTTTGTTTGTTTTAGCCACAAGTTCTTGTTGGTTGAAGCGTGAGAAAAGCAAATGAAGAAAAAAAAAAGAGGGGCGAGAAGAACAGAAACATTCCGACTAGGGGATCAAGAACATGGAAAGCTTGGAACTGCACTGCACCAAAGTAGGAAAGAAAAAAACAAAGGTTCAACTGCATTGGTTTTGATTTTGGACCTGGTATAGCTTATAGACTAATGTACGTCGCTCCAAGTCAACTCTTCTACATCCTCTGGGTGGTCTAGTTGGTTCATGGCGTTCGACTGTAATGGGTAACATCTCATCGAAAAGTCGGCGGTTCGATTCCGTCCCCGGAGAACAATTCTCCCCGGAGAAGAGTTACATTTTTTTTCCAACCTCTCTTTTTGCAACTCATTTGTCTCTTCGGTTCTTTTCCTCTCTCTCTTTTTTTATAACCTTCTCGGGTTTTCCATTTTTCATTGTTGCTCAACAGAAGCGTTGATAGGGGCGTAATCGGCCGCCGCTAGAGCGACTTCGTCTTCCGGCTCATATCGCAGCTGAGGTATCTTCGGAACCCTGTCAGTGTCGCTGACTAGGTGTGCTCTTCCACCGCGCAAGATGGGCCGGCGGCCTGGCCGTTGTCGCACAGGCACGCGCTGGCTGAAGCCGTTATAATCGGGGCATCTGCAGCCGCCTGACCACTCGTGACCGCAGATGTAGCAGAATTCAGCACCGCAAAGACAGCTATGGCATGGAAACTGGTGGTTAGCCCATAGGTTTTGGGAACAAAGGAAGAGGAAGAGGAAGAAGAAGAAGAAGAAGAAGAAGAAGAAGAAGAAGAAGAAGAAGAAGAAGAAGAAGAAGAAGAAGAAGAAGAAGAAGAAGAAGAAAGGGGTCCTCACCTCATGTGGTTACATCCGTCCCTCAAGGCTATCACGATGCCGCACTTGGGGCAGCCCACGAGCCCCTGGCTGTCCATCATATCCAACAACGCATCGTCATCCTCCTCCTCCTCTCGGCACGGCAAGCCCCGATGTGATCTACTGCCACAAGTAGCACACGTCGTCTTGTGACACGCCAGGCATGTTCCCACAGGCGTGGCATTGTCTTCATCCCGGGCGGCAGGCTGGATGACCCTCGGCGGGATGAAAGACGAGCAGCGTGGGTCATGGCAGTACAGCCGCTCCCCGGGTTCCACGTCGTACTCAGCCCGCAGTTGGCAGAACAGCCAAACCAGCGCTGGGCGCTTGGCCAGACGGATCGTGGCCTCGTCGAAGGGAATGCCGCAACAGCTTGGTGGGAAATCCAGTTCGGAGCGGAGGCCGATGCGGATGCTCTTTCGGTAGCAGTGGCCGCAGTAGCGACAGCCGCACGGGAGAGAAGCCTCGCTTTTGGAATAGCACGCGACGCAGCGGTCTTCCTCTTTGACTTCGCTTTCTTCGTGCTCTGGCTTTGGGGAGCCTT
This sequence comes from Trichoderma aggressivum f. europaeum, assembly GCF_033847375.1. Taxonomy (NCBI): domain Eukaryota; kingdom Fungi; phylum Ascomycota; class Sordariomycetes; order Hypocreales; family Hypocreaceae; genus Trichoderma; species Trichoderma aggressivum. The sequence goes on from NW_026946368.1 coordinate 1,119,959, forward strand.
GCAGCGAAAGCCAGATTTCGCTCCCAGATAGGGGGATGGGGTGCTCCAAGTCTTGAACCCGCGGGCTTGGGGGTTTTTCCTCGGCGATTTCGTCGTAGGTCATGATGCGCGACGTGATGTACGCTTGTTCACCAACCGGCAGCATGGCTATCGCGAGTGAAACTGCGGTGGCTATTTCTCCCTGCGTCATGGATTCTCTGCTTTCGAGGGGCAACATACCCATACGCTCGACGATGCCGAGCAATACGGGATGAAGCTGCTCGATGGGTCGTGGGGACCCCGGCTCTTGGCCGAGGGGAGGGAGAAGCTGGCGATTGTTGTGATTCGACATTGGCTTTTATTTTTGGTTTTATTTTTTTATTTTAAAAAAAAAATCGTAGTATTTTCTGAAAAAAAGAAAAGGAGGGAAAAAATCGCTTGGTCTTGTTCGTTCTTTGGGTAGAAAAGTTGTAAGCTGACCTTTATCGCTTCTTTTGCAACGGAGCCAGATAGTTCAAGTTCCAAGACGGGGGGGCATATGCCGGGCTTTATACCTCAAGTCCAACTCTGAAGCTTGCTTACCTCAATATTCTATGAAGTGATTCCTACCTGCCATCAATTCATTGATAATCACTGATACTACATGCTGAGCAGGAAGCCATGAATGTCCACGTGGTGGCTTAATGGATACTTTGTTGTATCCCCCCTTCCTCTCTCTCCCTTTTTCTTTTAACTTTGTTTGCTAAACCTAGTAGGATTTTGTTAACTCGGTCGTTCGGTTAGATAAGTGGAAGTTGCCGTAGAAGTAGAGAAACATACATATCGTTGGTGAGTGAGTAAAGGATGAGAGAATGCTGAAGAATGATGCTTCCGTCGGGCTCATTGAGCCTGATGAAGGCTCTTATTGAGGGTTAAGATTGTGGTAATTGACATGGTACGGAAGAACAGACATCACACTTCTACAAGACGGAATAAAACGTCGGGCATTCATAAACGAAAAGGGGGAGGTATGGGGAAATTCGGGGAGCCATTCCGAATGAGAGTGAATAGAAGACATCTCCGAGGACGCGTAACATGACTGATGTGCCTTGACTGCTTACTGCTTCGCTCTCTCGTTTCACAAGTCAAACTGCAAGTTGGGAAAGAATATTTGTAATAAGACATGTGGAATTTTTTTTTTAATGATGCCACTCTGAGATAGGACCCTTCAAATCCGAGAGCGTGATAAAAAATGGTATACAGTCAAAGTGCATATTTCTTCAAAAGCCAGAATTGCTGCCCAGAAACGTAAACTAAGCCAAAAAAAAAAAGAATAATTGTCTTTACAGGACGGGTATTTCGCAGATAGAGTATGTAATATCCATAATCCAGTTCGTCTTTGCCCGCGGAAAACACGAGTAAAAATAACAAAAAAAATCAAAAGAGGAAAAACAAAACAAGAAAAGAGCACTCCTTGGTCCATAAATCACAGTTAAGCCATGACGTTGGCAAATAAGGGGGGGGGCCTCCTGGCGTCCACAACTCCCAAGATATCCACATGTTGAGCACAATCAGAGATGCTCCAAAATAAAAACCCAATGGTGCCCTTTGCCGATTGCCTCCAATATTCCAAATCCACCTCCCTAAATATAAAATAAACCAAAAAAAAAATAGTTTGATGCACCCGGAGTCATGTACCTTTGGAGATCCCCCATAGCCGTTAATAGAGGGGGTGGTAAGAGTAGTGATAAAAAACAATAAGTAACCAATAAGACCTAGACGCCGTAAAACTCCGTTGCGTCGAAAACTCCATCGCTGATATAATTCACATGTCACATGAAAAGGCTGAAAGAGTAATGAGAGCCTTCCCCTCTTACACAATTAGGAAAAGAGAAGGGAAGAGAAAACAGAGAAGTGCCCGAGATATGAACACGGCACGCGGCTCCATGTAGGAAAGAGAAGGATGGAAAAGTTGTGTGCGTCGTCTTTCAATAGCTAAAGTCAACATGTGCCATCGTCGGTACCGACTCCTTATTTTCGTTTGATGCCGTCGTGATTTCGTTGCCATCCCCGAGGTGGGCGTTGGGGGGCATGTGGATGGTGACTGAATTTGAGTCGCCCAGGGTAGTATCGGCGCTTGATTGCGAGGTCGTCGTTTGTAGTTCGTGATCTGGCGGGGGTTGGGCGCTGGGCGACCAGCCCTCGTCGAGGATCTGCTGGAAGCTCCAGCTGGGTTCGAAACTCTTACTATTCCAGGCATGATCCACTCGTTCGTACATCTCATCAATCTGCTCCAGGCTGATTTTACTCGTCTCGTACACCATAGCCCAGACGAAGAAGACAGCAAGGATACAAAAGGCCCCCCATATGAAAAAGATTTTGGTGCCAAAGCCGGCCGTGCCCGGGCCGCTGCCCACCAGGAATGGTGTGCTGTACCCGATGCCAAAATTGAGTACCCAGTTAGAAAACGTTGAAATGGACATGGACTTTGCGCGGACTTTGAGGGGGTAAATCTCCGACGTTACGACCCACGCCACGGGGCCCCAGGAGGCAGCGAAGAAGAAGATGTTGATGGAACAAAAGACAATTAGTATAGTGGTAGATGCCTCCTTGAGGCCTTCGCCAGCGGCAGCAGCAAATGAGGCCATGAGCAGCTGGCAGCAGGCCATGCCGATGGCGCCAACTATCAGTAACTTTCGTCGACCCCAGGACTCTATGACAAAGAGGCCGACAAAGGTGGACACGAAGTTGATGATTTGGATGATGAGTGACTTGGTGTAGGGGCTGTCGACGCCCGAACCGCCGAAGAACGTGGTGCTATAGTACATGATGAAGTTGATCCCGGTGAGCTGTTGAAGCATTTGGATGCCGCATCCGGTAAAGGTTCGGCGGCCTAGGTGAGGGGAGCCTACGAAGAGTTCCTTGTACGAGTCCGGGCCCAGTGTCAGCTCGTACTGGTGATTGGCGACGATTTCCTGAAGCTCATCGAGGAGGGCCGGATGAGTGATGTCGAGGCGTCGGAGGCGACTGAGCGAGAGGCCAGCGGCCTCTTTGTTGCCCTTTTTAACTAGGAATCGGGGAGTTTCAGGGAGGAGGATGAGACCGCCGGTTAGGATGAGGGCGGGGACGAGCTGGAGTCCAAGAGGGATTCGGTAGGCGGCTGGGGATTTGATTCTAGAAGTGATGATGTTTATGATAGAGGCAGAGAGAAGTCCTATGGTGATAGAGAGCTGATAGGCACAGACTAGAGTACCACGTATCCACTTGGGAGCCATTTCCGACTGATACAATGGAATGAGGACTGACACGGCACCAACACCGACGCCAGCCAAGCACCTGAGAAAATAAGGGTCAGTATCCGCGTGCACGTTTGGGGCCAAGTCACAGGCCAAGCATAGATCCGAGCGTATATGGGGCGGATGAAGTTTGAAGATGCGGGAGAGAAACCTACCTTCCGGCTAACAAGGCGGGAGATGCCTCAGCAGAGACTTGCAGGATGGCTCCAATACAGAAGATGGCTACAGAAAGGAGCATGCTTCGTCGACGTCCGAGAAAATCGCCAGCGGGAGCGGAGAGGAGGGCTCCGACAGCGGTGCCGACGCTCAGCATGGCGACGATGAGGGCCGAGTCTTTGGCGCAAATGTCGTCGTTTACGGTTCGATCGTTACACGTTCCAAACTTCTGTTTAAACTCATCCATGGCAAGAATACCGTTGATGGCCCTAGACGAAAGAAAAAGGCAGTTAGCGATGGGCGTTGAATGCCGACATGGCAACAAACAGCGAAGGGGATAGCCCGAATGCAACGACGACGAAGGAAGGTGTATGTTGAAGAGAAAAATCATGAGAGAACGAGTGCAATCCAGGACGTCTTCTTCCCAAGTCTCGACGGCTGCGAATTTCATTCCACATTCCCTCGCCGTGGTGCGAGAGGGCAGTATTCTGGAGCGAAAAAGAGACAGCATGCCCCGATGCAGCACTAACCGCACCAATCCATCCATGATACAACAGACATAAAAAAAGGAATCCCACGCCACGAAGTTGACGTTTTCGTTTCTCGCCGATAAATACAGTAACGGGGCGACAACAGATACGACAAGAGATCGGAATGGTTCGGTGCGAGGGGCGGGCGTGGGTCGCATTCACGGGCGACAACATGGTTGCTGCTGCTTACCCAGTATCGTAACCAAAGAGCAATCCACCAGAAGCGACGAAGAGGCCGATCATGATGGCCGGCGCCGACGAGCCAGCGACATTGTCGGGTTTGTGCCAGCCCATGGCGATGGCCATGGTGACGGTGTTTGAGCAGTCAATCCAGGGCTTCAGGCGTTGCGACGCCCTTTCGCGTCGAGGCGGACGGCGGGACGAGCGAGGGATTCGACGATGGCGGGTTCGCCGACAGCGCTTCGAGGCGGAGTTGACGAGCGAGAGGTTTTGGCAGAGGATCAGAAAACGGGATCTCGCAGCGGTCGTATGAGAGGGCGAGAGGCGAGCAAAAAGGCTGCGGCGAGGAATCGTCACGGGCGAGAGTGGGTAATATTTCTCTGCGTTTCAGTGGAAGATGGGGGGCGGCGGAGGACCAGAACAGAGCCCAGGCAAGGGTTTGGGGACGCTGGCGGGCCCTTGGGGCCGGACTGCGCTAAAAGCGTGACCACTGGCGGTGCTAACGACAGCCAGAGCAGGCACTAACAGCGACGGCAGAGGCACGGTACAGTGCTAGGGCAGGGACGACGGGCAAACGAGTTGAGCGCTGTCGCACAAGCAACTTGAAGTAAGCGGACAGGACCAGGCGGGTATTAGGACGAGTACGAGTACAGTAAAGGCAAAGCACGGGGCGAGGCAGGCGGCGCAATGCCTAGGCGACGAGGTTTGCAGGCATTTGATCTGATGAGCGTGAGCTGGCCCGGAGCTGGAGGCTTATACTTGTACAGCCAAGCGGGTTTCGACAGCCTCGAAGCCTTGGGGCCCTGAACCTTGAACCCGGCGTCTTGAATCTTGGCCCGTCCGCGTCGGCAGGGAGGCTTTCGAGCTGGAACTGGGTTTTGTGGGGCGCAACGTGATGCGATGCGCGCAAGCACCCAGCAGGCGATCCCAGATTCGGCGGCGTCCAACGAAGCTTGCGCAGAGGCAGAGGCAGAGGCAGAGGCAGAGGCAGAGGCAGAGGCAGCAGAGCGGCGGGAAGGGCATAAGGGAAGGGGAAGAAACGGTGCGGCGCGTGGGCGGAAAAAGTGAGATTCGGGGCGACTCAAAGTCAATGGAGGCGGGAGGGCTAGCAAGCGAACAGGAAGCGATCAGCACCAGCAGCATGGCGCTGACGCCCGCTGATTGGCCGCGCTGGCCTCGTGGTGCGCCCCACTCTGCAGCGGCCTGGGACCGTCCGGGGCAGGAGAGGAAGGCCCTGAAGGGAACTTTGAAGCCCTGAAGCAGCCCTGGAAGGAAGATGAAGCCCTGAAGCCTCGCGTGTTCCGGGCCGTCCATGTCCTGGGGCATGTAATACGCACGTAACATGGAGGCTTCTAGCCGTCTTCCATTCCTCTGCAAGGAATCGCAACGTGGGTTTGATCTCGCAAGCACGATACGACGGGCGAATGGATGTTGGGCGCCGTAGGACATTGACATTTGACGTTGGCATCAATCAATTACATTACATGTACGCTTCTCTCGTAGCTTCCAAGTTGGCCGCATGGCTTGCGCTATTGGTCATTGCCGAGCCTCGACTGAGAACATTGACCGCACAAGGCACACGCGCACACACACATACAGCAGGTATTGTAAAAGGTACTTGGTGCTCGACGCCGCCCGTACCTCATCGGGCCATCCAAAGGCGCAACACCGACACACAAAGGCCACCCACGCACGTCAGCCACGCAAGTACAAGTCCCGTACTCGGTACGCGTCCATTCGTGCGAGCATCCGGGCGCCGTCTATTCGCTGCTTGGGCTGGCTAATCACTTGCTCGGCTGGGGCTCGCCACCCTCCTTCAGCTTACACCATGCCTGGTTGGGGGATTCGCTCGCCGCCACAAAGGAATGGAGTCCACCTCCCCTGCCGGCGCCTTTTTACGAGAGAAATACAAGTAAGACCCGGAGAGAGGACTTGACGTTGAAGCACAGGAAGAATCACAAGGAGATGATGGAGAGATGAAGCGGCAACGAGGCTATCTTGTCACTAGCAAGGGCCAGTCGGCATTCGGGAGTCCGGACGCAAAGGCCGCGCCGCAAGAAGGGCTCACGACGTATTGCGGTACACGCAAGGCCGAGTGAGAGTGAGTCCGAGTCTTCGCACGAAGCAAAAGTTGCTCAAAGTGCGGCTCGTGGTTCTTGCGAGAGCTGCCTGCTCGTTCGTCCGAGTACGAGGCATGCCACCTCGAGGTTCAACAAAGCACGTACACGTACCAAGTAGGGAGGACGACGAGCCCAACGGCATGACGCTGCTGCTGCTGCTACATGGACTGTCGCATTTTCTTCTGCCTCTGCTGTGCCTGGCCCAAGGGAATCTGCCCGACTTTCGGGCCCTCAGCTTTCCGGCGATTAGGCTCCGTGGTCGTTGTCGACGACGCTTTTGGCCAGACTGTCCCCAACGCCGCACTGCCATGCCCGATCCTTGCTCCTGTAAGAGCCCAGAATGCCTCCGGAGTCTCATGGACAGCGACTGACACAGATGGGGGTGGAGCGGTGAATGCAATCCCAAGAGCCGTCGACCTTCGGTTAGCTGCCTGACGGGCTGCTTCGATATTGAACTGTCAGCTAGCTGCATCCGCCTGCTTGAGTGGCTTTCTCCTTGGTCCTTGTGGCCGCAACCTGCAGTCCTCGAGGGCAGCCCCCTCCTCCAAGCATCCGCCCGCACGCCTGACAAGCTGCTAGTTAGTATTAGCAACTTCGATTGCCTGGCTTTGGTGCGGCACAGTACGGCTGAGTGCTTTTCAACACGATGACTAGCAGCCGGGCTTTGCCTCGGTACGGACCACGGTACTCAAGCCCCATACGGCGGCCTGGCTGTGAACGCCGCCATGGCGAGAGGTATCTCCTTTGTAACCGATACGACGTGTTTGCATGGAGGCGTCAAGGTAGTGTAGGGCACACGTGCGAACACGGAAAGCCTTGGAACTGCTCTCGGCAACTTGCAGTCAAATGAGTCGAACGATGCACGCAGACGAGATTCATCATGCCAAGGCCGTCGAGACTGAGCTATTCCTAGGCATCTACCTATCATACTCACGACTTACATACACGGCCAGACAATAGTGCTATTTGTACCGTAGACACGGCAGATGCGGCAGATGCCAGAGTCATGACATGTTACGAGCAGCTGCGGCTATATGAAGTGGCATTCTCGCGCTACAGACCATGGCTTTTGGTGTTGGGCCGCGGTTTCAGCAAGAAACTCGTTCGCCCTGAGAGCCCCAAGCCACCAGGGAAAACCCTAAGTGCAAACAGGGCAGACGAAAGATTCTAGCAGAAGAATTGTTGCACCATCAAGATCCTCAAACGCCACGCCGCCTGAGGCTGCGATTGACGATTTTGCGGTGCGCATTGACTCAGACGTGGTAGCATCAGAAAAAAAAATTAAGCAACGGGACGCAGATTATGCGGAGAAAATCTGGGGAAGGGCAAAAATCTTCAAAAAGGGTCGGATTCGCTTGAAAATTGGCAGCGAGCTGCATGTCCAGTGCGTCGCACTGTGTACGACTCCGGAGCACTGGGAGCGAGATTGTACTCCTGACTAGCAGATACTTGCCACCGCAACTAGGTTGGGCCAGCTCTGGGCGCGGTCTGGGCGAGTCCGGGGTAAGAATCGGGCTAGACAGGCGGCGGCACAAGTAACTTCTCCGTACTCGTACTGGCGCCGGCAAGGGACGGGGTGCCCAGTACGGGGTCTCTCGGACACGGTGCAGGGAGCACTTGGCCGGCTGGTTGATTAAAATGCTAAGCATTCTTGGCTACTCGACCTTGTGCGGCCTGCGCCTGTCACTGCCAGCTTCGGACGGCTGAAGGAATCGAAATACCTGCAGCTGACTCAAGCTCCCTGTGCCGCGTGGTAGGGGAACACAAGCCGCAAATAGTCCAGGGACCAAGCGATATATGATTTAGTCATAGGTATTTGATATCATGATGCTTAGCCGGGAGCGGGATTGGTAGACTGACTGGTACTCCGTAGATGTAGACTTATATTCTCACTCGTCCGAGAACTTGTGTAAGTTCCACGGTAGGCGCCCCCGCCAGACACCGACAGAACGGGCAAAGACATTCACCATGACGACCTTGGCTTGGTATAAGATTTAAGAAAGAAGGCTCAAACCTGGCTTTGTTTAACCACTAACTTACTTGGGAGTATAGATATAACAGTTGAAGTATCCAACATGCACACTTCCGGTACGGCTTCCAACACGCCCAACCAGGTGCTGCATCGATGTACTCGCACTCTTCTTACACAGAGCAGAGTGGGCCGTCACCCGCTAGTACAAACTGACTGCGCTGTGCATTAGCCTTTGCGAGCACCTCAGACAAGGAAAAAAAAAATCAACCTTGTTTTTTTTTTTTCATCCAGCCGAATAAAAGGGCCTTTGATAGTGTGAGCTTTTTATCCTATTCATTCTGTCATGGATTTGGCTTGATAGAGCGGTTTGCGGCAGCTTCGGATGAGGATGATTCATCATGGATGGAATCCGGCGCCCAGCTATTGCTTTGTGCAACACAAGCCGACGCCAGCTGAGTCTTTATTTCGCTTGTTCGTGTCTCAAATTCACGCAGCCCGAGACCCTTTTGCTTTCTTGGTTGGTGGCACTTGATCTTTTTTCACATGCAGCAAAAGGAGGCTGTATGCAGGATGGACTACTGTACAGCCATCGATCCAACGCCGAGTTTGGTCCATTCGTTCGGGCATGGCCATCGTTGGGAAGGGCTCTCTCAGATGCCGAGGCTTCGGCAAGTTTGTCTGGTGGTTAATAGAACCATCACTTGATGGAATCTTTCTACCCTAGCACGGCACACCACCCGAGGAAAAAGGAAAGAAAAATCATTAGGTACTTTATAGTAGGTACGAGCACAATTCGCAAATTTGGTAGAGGTCACACTCTGGTCCCAAATCTCCGACGCCCAAACAAGAAAAGAAAAAAATACTCGGCATCGGAGATTCTTTCAACGCTGAAACTCAACAACAACATGCAAGCAGAAATTAGAACCCATTGTTGCCGCGCTGGAATGCAACGCTGCGGAGTAAATAAAACAGATGCTACAAGTTACATACATACAGCTCCTTCGTATCTTTGCCACCGGGTCGATACGATGCGCCTCCCCTTCGCACCCGATTTGACAGATTCACGCACTTGGACCTTTGACCCCGGATCGGCGTTGGAGCCCACCCCGCATGGGGAGATGGGATGGGCGTCTACGAGACTTTTTAGTTTCGCATCACCAGCAACCCTTCAGCTGCAGCCAGAACCCCTTGAGTCGCGCCCATCTACAGTAGCGTCACGGCTAAGCAGCACTCTTGCGTAATTTCCAAGAAGCGGCACGGCACAAGTGACGCTCAAGGGGGGGGGAGGACAGAGAGGATGGAGTGAGGGAGGGGGGGCTGGCATCCACAGAGACTTGTATCAAGTAGTACAAGCTTCAGGTTTTCTTTTTCCCAGTGAACCCATCACGGAGCATGCTAACTTGTGATGGCCCAGCCAGCCCTTTTCCCGTCCCCCCAGCCCCGGCAAAGAGAGCGAGGAAGAGAGAAAGGAAAAAAGCCCATCTGCTACTAACACATAGGTCCAAGGGGAAAGGGCCGGTTGCCCGCATCGACTAACACAAAACTAATACGCCCTCGTCTTCCGATCGCGGGAACTACCCATGAAGTCAAGGCCAAGATGAGGGAGCTGAGCAGAGCAGATGGCACAGAAGGGGGTCCTAAAATGATCCCTTTCGGCTCTTCTTTTTCTGTCTGTCTGTCTGTCTTTTTTTTGTTTCGGTTTGCCGGTGACGAACGAGCGGCCGTTATTGCCATGCAGCCATCACGGGCGTAGTGGTGGCGGCGTTTTTTGCCTCTTTTTTTTCCCGTTGTTTATGTAACTCTGTGTGTCGACAGATGACTCCCAAAAGTGAGAGATGAACTACAAAGGAGGGGCACATGAGAGGGCTCTCAAGAGATGAAAGAGAATAACAGGAAGGTGGCAGAAGATGCAATGAATACAAATAAATAAATCAATAAATACCGACAGTAAAAGTAAAATAAAGACAAATGCTTACCATACGACTCTAGCACACAATAAACCAAGTAAATAATCGTGCCATTGGGGGGGAAAAACAATAATCACCATGGTGGCTTGCCAGAATCCAGGCCCGTGTTCAACGCTCCCTCTCCGCCAGGGCCTGGAACGCCTCTTTCTTTCACGGGGCGCAAAGCAAGAAGAGAGAAAAGCAAAACCAGGGGGGAAAAGTGGCGTGTTTTGAATTCCAGTGCCTCTTTTCTTCCTTCTTCTTCCTTTTCGACCGCGGTGAACGAACAGGTGGTGATTGTGCCTGTCCTTTTTTTTTTCTCTTCCACTTTTGTCTCTGGTTTGTCACACCCTTTGGCGTCCATGTCTCATCGATGGTGTACATGCAAGACAAGGCCCCTTGCAATAGCTAGCCCACACCACTCTTTTTTCTTCTTCCCATGGCATTCTGTCCAAAAGTCGAGCTGATTTTCCCTCGTAAAAACTTGGCTTCTCCGATGACTCCGTTGGGGGGGGGGGGGGGGGGGGGGGGGGGGGGGGGGGG